>NW_028162497.1:0-65000 GCF_964263955.1 Coregonus lavaretus
TACTGTGAGATAACTTTTATGTACAATAATCCTGAACCATTGTTACTACTTGGCTACAAGGCCCTCCCCCATCCTCCCTTTGGCAAATCAGATCACACCTCCAGCCTGCTCCTCCCTGCCTATAGGCAGACATTTAATCTGGAAGTACATTTTTACATATTTAGCTGATGGTCTTATCCAGAGTGACTTACAGGAGCAATTAGGGTTAAGTTCCTTGCTCAAGGGCACATTGTCAGCTCAGGGATTTGAACCAGCGACCCTTCGGTTACTGGCCCAAAGCTCTCAACCGCTAGGCTACCTGCCGCCCGATGAACCCGTGGGAAAGACTGTTCAACGTTCGTTTGACCAATCGGATTCTATGCTTCAAGACTGTTTTGGTCACACGGACTGGGAAATGTTCCATGTCCCTTCTGGGGATAGTATCGACAAATACACTGACTCAGTGACCTTTTCCCTTCTGGGGATAGTATCGACAAATACACTGACTCAGTGACCTTTTCCCTTCTGGGGATAGTATCGACAAATACACTGACTCAGTGACCTTTTTCCGGCCTTCCTGCGACATCTGGTGTTGTAGGTGTCCTGGAGGGCCGTCAGTGTGCACCCGATGGTGCGTTCGGCTGAGCGTACCACCGCCCTCTGTAGCACCATACACCTACAACCCCAGATGTCGCAGGAAGGCCGAAAAAGGTCACTGAGTTATACCCCCTGGGTATAAACTGGTTGAATCAACATTGTTCCTACGTCATTTGAACCAAAAGAACAATATGATGACAGTTAATCAACGTGAAAAACTGATTGGATAATTTTTTTTTACCCAACCTTTAACCTAAATCCAATGACATGGTGAAATGTTTGGTTGATTTCAGGTTGAATTCGCGTTAGTTGACAACGCAACCAAATGTAAATCAAAACTAGACGTTGATGACCCAGTGGGTGGGTTCATCAGGAAGTGCATTCCCACTGTGATGATTAGAACTTATCCAAACCAAAAAACTGTGGATAGATGGCAGAATTCACACAAAACTGAAAAGCGTGGAACATGGACGTGTACAAACAGACCAGCTATGACCTCCGTAAGGATATCTAAGAGTTAAAACGACAGTACAGGGACAAAGTGGAATCAAAATTCAACGGCTCAGACACGAAACGCATGCTGCTAAAGGTGGCTCAACCAGTTATTGAGTGTAAGGGGGCAATTACTTTTTCACACAGGGGGATTGGGTGTTGCATAACTTTGTTTATTTAATAAATTGAAAATATGTTGTGTTATTTGTTCACTCAGGTTCCCTTTATCTAATATTAGGTTTTGGTTGAAGATCTGATAATGTTCAGTGTCCAAAATATGCAAAAATAGAGAAAATCTGAAAGGGGGCAAATACTTTTTCACGGCACTGTATTTGTACAAACAAATTCATACAAAAAAACATTATAGCAAAATACACTTTATATTCTTTCTTTTCTACTTTATATTGCTTTCTTGTATCCCTTTATCTTACTTTGGAAAATGTATTTCCAAAATTACATTTTAGCAGACACTCTTATCCAGAGCAACTTACAGTTAGTGAATGCATACATTTTAATTTTTTTTCATACTGTCCCCCCATGGGAAACAAACCCACATCCCTGCCGGCCAAACCCTCCCCTACCTTGGACCAATTGTGCGCCGCCCCATGGGTCTCCCGGTTGCGGCCGGCTGCGACAGAGCCTGGACTCGAACTAGGATCTCTAGTGGCACAGCTAGCACTGCGATGCAGTGCCTTAGACCACTGCGCCACTCGGGAGTCACTAGCATCCAGAGTAGCAGTCAGTAGCCTAGAGATCAATTTGAGGCTTCTTCTTAAATCTGGCAGATGAGTTTAACCTTTAGGAGACAGTCTGTAAAGGAGACAGTCTGTCTATGGTTTCATGAGGCAAAATAAACCTGACTCCACCGACTCTAGTCTGGATGCTAGTTTTCTCCGTTAAAGTGAATTTCCTGCATTTCTACACATTGGTTGGAGAGACATTTTTGAAATTGTATGACAACTTTCAAGCAATTCTACTCATTTTGCCATGACCTATGCCATGTTAATGACGTCTGAGTGAGAGTGACTAACAAAATCAAATGGGGGCCCCCCTGGAGTTCAGGGCCCCTGGGCATGTGCCCTGCGTGCCTGGTAGGTATTCGGCCATGAAGGTTTTGGATGATATTCACTGTGTTGTCAATCTGTGTTCATAGAGGGGGGAGGAGTCCAGAGGGGCAGGAAGGGTACAGGGGCAGCAGGTAGCTAATATCAGCCTGATGGTCTGGGGGTAGAAGCTATTAGCCAGTCTTTCCGTTTTTTAGCCATGATGCTCCTGTACCGCCCGCATCTGAGTGATGGAAGCTGGGAGAACAGTCCGTGGCTCAGTTGCTGTGGTCCCTGATGACCTTTTTCCGGCCTTCCTGCGACATCTGGTGTTGTAGGTGTCCTGGAGGGCAGTCAGTGTGCACCCGATGGTGCGTTCGGCTGAGCGTACCACCACCCTCTGTAGCACCATGCGGTCAGCGGCGCTGGAGTTGCCGTGCCAGGCTGTGATGCAGCCGGACAGTATGCTCTCGATGGTGCTCCTGTAGAACACTGTGAGGGCCTCAGGGACAGGCTGAATTTCTTCAGCATCCTGAGATTGAAGAGTCACTGTCGTGCCTTCTTCACCACGTGTCCATGTGGTTTGACCATTTCAGTCTTCACAGCGACCCCTTAGATGAGGATGGGGGCGTGTCCAGCCTGGTTCCTCATGAAGTCCACAACAGATCCTTTGTTTTGCTATCGGGAGAGGTTGTTTACCTGGCACCACACCGTCAGACTGACGTTGAGGGAGAGGTTGTTTACCTGGCACCACGCCGTCAGACTGACGTTGAGGGAGAGGTTGTTTACCTGGCACCACACCGTCAGACTGACGTTGAGGGAGAGGTTGTTTACCTGGCACCACGCCGTCAGACTGACGTTGAGGGAGAGGTTGTTTACCTGGCACCACGCCGTCAGAGTGCCTACCTCCTCTCTGTAGGTCGTCTCATCGTTGTTGGTGATCAGACTTACTACTGTCGTGTCGTCAGCGAACTTGATAGAGTTACGCAGTTGTGGTCATACAGGGAGTACAGGAGGGGACTGAGGACGCACCCTTGTGGGGCCCCCGTGTTGAGGATCAGTGTGGAGGAGGTAATGTTGCCTACCTTCACCACCTGGGGGGCGGCCCGTCAGGAAGTCCAGGACCCAGTTGCATAGGGAGGAGTTCAGTCCCAGGGCTGTGAGCTTTGTGGTGAGTTTATAGGGCACTATGGTATTGAAGGCCGAGCTGTAGTCGATGAACAGCATCCTCACTTATAAATTCCTTTTGTCCAGATGGGTAAGGGCAGTGTGCAGTGCAATGGTGATTGCGTCATCCGTGGATCTGTCAGGGGGTAGGTGAATTGGAGAGGGTCGAGTGTGTCAAAGCGCTTCATGATGACGTGGGCAGAGGAAGGCCCTCAAAATTGTCAAAGACTCCAGCCACCCTAGTCATAGAATGTTCTCTCTGCTACTGCACAGCAAGCGGTACCGGAGCACCAAGTCTAGGTCCAAAAGGCTTCTCAACAGCTTCTACCCCCAAGCCATAAGACTCCTGAACAGCTAATCATGGCTACCCAGACTATTTGCATTGCTCCCCCACCCCAACCCACCCCACCCCCTCTTTTATGCTGCTGCTACTCTGTTAATTATTTATGCATAGTCACTTTAACTCTGCCCACATGTACATATTACCTCAACTACCTCAACTAGCCGGTGCCCCCGCACATTGACTCTGCACCGGTACCCCCCTGTATATATAGCCTCCCTACTGTTATTTTATCTTACTTCTGCTCTTTTTTTCTCAACACTTTTTTGTTGTTGTGGTTTTCTTGTACTTTTTTATAAAAAAAAATTATGCATTGTTGGTTAAGGGCTTTAAGTAAGCATTTCACGGTAATGTCTACACCTGTTGTATTCGGCGCATGTGGCAAATAAAATGTGATTTGATTTGATTTGACGGTAGTGAGTCCTATGGGTTGGTAGTCATTCATTTTTATAATACATATACACTACCAGTCAAAGGTTTGGACACACCTACTCATTCAAGGGTTTTTCTTTATTTTTACTATTTTCTACATTGTAGAATAATAGTGAAGACATCAAAACTATGAAATAACACATATGGAATCATGTAGTAACCAAAAAAGTGTTCAACAAATAAACAATGTTTTAGATTTAGAAAGTAGCCACCCCTTTGCCTTGATGACAGCTTTGCACACTCTTGGCATTCTCTCAACCATCTTCATGAGGAATGATTTTCCAACAGTCTTGAAGGAGTTCCCACATATACTGAGCACTTGTTGGCTGCTTTTCCTTCACTCTGCGGTACAACTCATCCCAAACCATCTCAATTATATAGAGCCATTATTGCATGGAACTCCGTTCCATCTCATATTGCTCAAATTAACAGCAAACCTGGTTTCAAAAAACAGATAAAGAAACACCTCACGGCACAACGCCACTCCCCTATTTGACCTAGATAGTTTGTGTGTATGTATTGATGTGTAGGCTACGTGTGCCATTTGTAAAAAAAAATATTTAAAAAGTAATGTAGTTTTGTCCTTGAGCAGTTGTCTATTAATGTTCTGTATTATGTTATGTTTCATGTTTTGTGTGGGACTCCAGGTAGCAACAGCTAATTTGGATCCTAATAAAATACCAAATAATAATGATTCAACATCCTTTTCTAATCTATTGTCTCAATTTAACTGGTCTTGAGCATCACTGTATGTATCATTTACATTTTAGCAGATGCTCTTATCCAAAGCGACTTACAGTTAGTGAGTGCATCCATTTTCATACTGGCCCCCCATGGGAATCGAACCCACAACCCTGGCGTTTTCAAACGCCATGCTCTACCAACTGAGCATAGTGTGCTTATCTGTTTTTTTCAGGTTCTGCCTCTCCTCAGAGCACTGGGCTTTCTGTCAACTGGAAAGGTTTCCTGCATCCTGTTCAGGGCTTCATTGGAGCTTGTGAACTAAATGTTCTGTGTTCTCTTCCATTCCCACAGCACTGCCGGGAAACAGAGTTGAAACTTGATTCCTTTTTCCTCCAGTGACTGTCTGAATGGAATGAATTGCTTGCGGGTTTTTCCTCAGCTTAGCAGACAAGTCCTGGATGAATCAAATGGATTGGAAAAGGATTTTGATTTCCTTTCGCCCCTGTGCCTTCAGAATGATGACTTTGGTCTGATAGTTCCACAGCGTAAAGATTACCATTCAAGGGTATTTAGCGTTCTTCTGTTTCACGCCAATCCTCCGGTGATACATCCACACCAAGCTCCTCCGATATCAGCTTGATCATGTAGCTGGAAAGGTCTCTCACATTATTTTGTGTTCTGTTTTCTAGCTGGTCCAGTTCATCTTCTAAAGTTTGCACCTTTGTTTCCAGAGGGCCAATTTTGTTGTCTTGTTCGTCCACGGGCCCTCCCTGACAGGATAGACTCTACTTTTCTTTAGAGCAAATCTACTTTTTTAACAACAGATTGTAACAGTTAGTTTGTTGTGGTGAGCATTGAGAGCATTTTAGCTGTTTTCCTGGATATTCTTCAGCTGTTCGCTGCATCTCCAAGTTGATCTTTGCCTTGGCTTGTTGTGTTCCAGTCGCAGCGTCGCTTTAGTCACAGATTGGTTTGATGTCGTATATAAGTGACTGCTCACTCTCTCCCGGTTGCTTGGAGATATATTGATCTATTGATTTTAAAGGCTTAATTTAAACTATGTTGTCTGGCTTCTACATATAATCACAGTTTTGATAGTAACGGTGCAAAACGTATCTAATCCCTGCCCATGCTTCCTTTCATTACGCGCCGGCACCTCCTCAATGACTCATCAGTAGTTATTCAGTCATTCAGTACTCATTCAGTTCAGTCACTTTATTTTATTGGGCAAGGGGATGATAGTGGGCATCTTGAAGCAGGTGGGGATAGCAACAGCTAGCTGGTCTGCGCATGCTCTGAGAGCGCGAATAGGGATGCCGTCTGGGCAAGCAGACTTGCTAGGGTAAACTTGTAAGTAAGTAGCCCTCGTTGTCTTCGGCAGCTCAGAGTTTATCTCATCCGGTAGGGTGGCGTTGGTGTCCGCCACGTAACTGGCTTTCTTTTTATAATCCGTGATTGTTAAAAGCCCCTGTCACATACAGTATGCCCCGTGTAGCTCAGTTGGTAGAGCATGGCGCTTGCAACTGCAGGGTTGTGGGTTCGATTCCCACAGGGGGCCAGTATGATTTTTTAAATTTTTTTATGTATGCACTCACTAATTGTAAGTCGCTCTGGATAAGAGCGTCTGCTGAAATGACTAAAATGTGTCCGACCTGCTGAATTGCTCCTATACTTGTGCTGCACCATCTTGATCGATCTGCGTAGGTCCTATTGGTACTGTTTAACCAAACTATTGTCCCCGGTCTCCTAGACCCTGTTTATAAGCAGCATCTCTCTCCTTCAGTTTCTCAACAAGGCTGCCACCAATCCATGTTTTGGTAGATGGTTGCTTACTCCCTGTCTACGCAACACTGTCAGTTTGTTATGCCAGAGAGGCAACTCCACATTGAGTCTAACAACAGATTTCACTTGTATTCCACACGTCTGCTATGAGACTCGGTCTGCATCACAAATGGCATACTATTCCCTACATAGTGCACTACTTTTGACCAGAGCCCTATTGGATGCCATTTGGGATGAAGCCTTAAGCCTATATATTTGGTCAAAAGTGCAGCAACATGAATAGCTGTTTTATCTATTGGGATTAAGACCAGGAAGTTAATCGGTGGGTGAAAAAAAATTAAAAACGTTCACTCCAGGGGTCACAGTTCACTCCAGGGGTCACAGTTCTTCTAGGGGTCACAGTTCTTCCAGGGGTCACAGTGCTTCCAGGGGTCACAGTTCACTCCAGGGGTCACAGTTCTTCCAGGGGTCACAGTTCACTCCAGGGGTCACAGTTCTTCCAGGGGTCACAGTTCACTCCAGGGGTCACAGTTCTTCCAGGGGTCACAGTTCACTCCAGGGGTCACAGTTCTTCCAGGGGTCACAGTTATTCCAGGGGTCACAGTGCTTTATCGCCATCTCTTCTACACAAGACGTTTTAATGCATGAGGAGGAAATGTATTTTGTCTCACGGAGAGAAAAAAAGCCCATGAACGCATGGCCAAGCCTCTCTGAAATTAAAAGGAATCACTCAGATCTTGTCTAGATCCCAAATGGCACCCTATGGGCCCTGGTCGATAGTAGGGCACTAGGTAGGGAATACCTGGTCAATAGTAGTGCACTAGGTAGGGAATACCTGGTCAATAGTAGTGCACTAGGTAGGGAACACCTGGTCAATAGTAGTGCACTAGGTAGGGAATACCTGGTCAATAGTAGTGCACTAGGTAGGGAATACCTGGTCAATAGTAGTGCACTAGGTAGGGAATACCTGGTCAATAGTAGTGCACTATAAAGGGAACACCTGGTCAATAGTAGTGCACTAGGTAGGGAACACCTGGTCAATAGTAGTGCACTAGGTAGGGAACACCTGGTCAATAGTAGTGCACTATAAAGGGAACACCTGGTCAATAGTAGTGCACTAGGTAGGGAACACCTGGTCAATAGTAGTGCACTAGGTAGGGAACACCTGGTCAATAGTAGTGCACTAGGTAGGGAATACCTGGTCAATAGTAGTGCACTATAAAGGGAACACCTGGTCAATAGTAGTGCACTAGGTAGGGAATACCTGGTCAATAGTAGTGCACTAGGTAGGGAATACCTGGTCAATAGTAGTGCACTAGGTAGGGAATACCTGGTCAATAGTAGTGCACTAGGTAGGGAATACCTGGTCAATAGTAGTGCACTAGGTAGGGAATACCTGGTCAATAGTAGTGCACTAGGTAGGGAATACCTGGTCAATAGTAGTGCACTAGGTAGGGAATACCTGGTCAATAGTAGTGCACTAGGTAGGGAATACCTGGTCAATAGTAGTGCACTAGGTAGGGAATACCTGGTCAATAGTAGTGCACTAGGTAGGGAATACCTGGTCAATAGTAGTGCACTAGGTAGGGAATACCTGGTCAATAGTAGTGCACTAGGTAGGGAATACCTGGTCAATAGTAGTGCACTAGGTAGGGAATACCTGGTCAATAGTAGTGCACTAGGTAGGGAATACCTGGTCAATAGTAGTGCACTATAAAGGGAATAGAGTGCCATTTGGCCCTTCTCTCATGCAGAGGTCACTATCGCATTCACCGGTTATGAAATGAAGATATCCCCAGAAGTAATGACGTCCCATAGACCAAACACAGCCCATTATGGTATGGTAATTTACTAACTGCAAATCCTTGACTATCCTGACACACAGCTTGACCTTTGGGCTGTCAAAAAAAAAACTCTTTACCATATTATTCACAGGGATGTAAAGCATGAGGACCTGGACGTTTCATAAAGATCAACCATTTCCCATGGGTTGTAAACGGCATGATATTATGTATATACAGTGGGGAGAACAAGTATTTGATACACTGCCGATTTTGCAGGTTTTCCTACTTACAAAGCATGTAGAGGTCTGTAATTTTTATCATAGGTACACTTCAACTGTGAGAGACGGAATCTAAAACAAAAATCCAGAAAATCACATTGTATGATTTTTAAGTAATTAATTTGCATTTTATTTACCCACAATGCAAAGAGAAAGAACATAGTGAAAGATTAAAAAAGGAAAACACTTAATAATACAAGTAAATACACAATGAGTAATGATAACATGGCTATATACACAGGGTACCAGTAATGAGTGGATGTGTAGGGGTACGAGGTAATAACATGGATATATATGTACCAGTACCCAAATCAAATCAAATATTATTTGCCACATGCGCCGAATACAACAGGTGTAGACATTACAGTGAAATGCTTACTTACAAGCCCTTAACCAACAATGCAGTTTTTTAAAGAACCAAAAAAGTAAAAAATAGATAAGTAAAAAATACAATAACAGTAGGGAGGTTATATACAGGGGTTACCGGTACAGAGTCAATGTGAAATAACAGTAGGGAGGCTATATACAGGGGGTACCGGTACAGAGTCAATGTGAAATAACAGTAGGGAGGCTATATACAGGGGGTACCGGTACAGAGTCAATGTGCAGGGGCACCGGCTAGTTGAGGTAATCGAGGTAATATGTACATGTGGGTAGAGTTAAAGTGACTATGCATAAATAATTAACAGAGTAGTAGCAGCGTAAAAAGATGGGGTGGGGGGGGGTGCACTGGATGTGTAGGGGTGGATGTGTAGGGGTGGATGTGTAGGGGTGGATGTGTAGGGGTGGATGTGTAGGGGTGGATGTGTAGGGGTGGATGTGTAGAGGTGGATGTGTAGGGGTGGATGTGTAGAGGTGGATGTGTAGGGGTGGATGTGTAGGGGTGGATGTGTAGGGGTGGATGTGTAGGGGTGGATGTGTAGGGGTGGATGTGTAGGGGTGGATGTGTAGGGGTGGATGTGTAGGGGTGGATGTGTAGGGGTGGATGTGTAGAGGTGGATGTGTAGGGGTGGATGTGTAGAGGTGGATGTGTAGGGGTGGATGTGTAGGGGTGGATGTGTAGAGGTGGATGTGTAGGGGTGGATGTGTAGGGCTGGATGTGTAGGGGTGGATGTGTAGGGGTGGATGTGTAGGGGTGGATGTGTAGGGGTGGATGTGTAGGGGTGGATGTGTAGGGGTGGATGTGTAGGGGTGGATGTGTAGGGGTGGATGTGTAGAGGTGGATGTGTAGAGGTGGATGTGTAGGGGTGGATGTGTAGGGGTGGATGTGTAGGGGTGGATGTGTAGGGGTGGATGTGTAGAGGTGGATGTGTAGGGGTGGATGTGTAGGGGTGGATGTGTAGGGGTGGATGTGTAGGGGTGGATGTGTAGGGGTACGAGGTAATTGAGCTAGATATGTACATATACTGTATCTAGGAATAAGTGACAGATAATAAACAGTAGCAGCAGCGTATGTGATGAGTCAAAAAAGTTTGTGTAAAAAGGGTCAATGCAGATAGTCCAGGTAGCTATTTGGTTCACTATTTAGCAGTCTTATATCTTGGGGGTAGAAGATGTTCAGGGTCCTGTTGGTTCCAGACTTGGTGCATCGGTACCACTTGCCGGTAGCAGAGAGAACACTCTATGACTTGGGTGGCCGGAGTCTGTGAAAATGTTTAGGGCCTTCCTCTGACACCGCCTGGTATAGAGGTCCTGGATGGCAGGAATCTTGACCCCAGTGATGTACTGAGCCTTACGCACTACCCCCTGTAGTGCCTTGCGGTCGGATGCCAAGCAGTTGCCATACCAGGCGGTGATGCAGCCAGTCAAGATGCTCTCGATGGTGCATCTGTAGAACTTTTTGAGGATCTGGAACCCATGCCAAATCTTTTAAGCCTCCTGAGGGGGAAAAGGCGTTGTCGTGCTCTCTTCACGACTGTGTTGTTGTGTTTGGACCATGTTAGTTTGTTGGTGATGTGGACACCAAGGAACTTGAAGCTCTTGACTTGCTCCACTACAGCCCCGTCGACGTAAATGGGCGGTGTGCTCGGCCCTCTGTTTCCTGTAGTTCAGGATCAGCTCCTTGTGTTGCTGACGTTGAGGGAGAGGTTGTTGTTCTGGCACCACACTGCCAGGTCTCTGACCTCCTTCCTATAGGCTGTCTCATCGTTGTCTGTGATCAGGCCAACCACTGTTGTGTCATCGGACAAACTTGATGATGATGTTGAAGTCGTGTGGGCCACGCAGTCGTGGGTGAACAGGGAGTACAGGAGGGGACTAAGCACGCACCCCTCATGGGCCCCCGTGTTGAGGATCAGCGTGGCAGATGTGTTGTTGCCTACCCTTACCACCTGGGGCGGCCCGTCAGGAAGTCCAGGATCCAGTTGCAGAGAGAGGTGTTCAGTCCTAGGGTCCTTAGCTTAGTGATGAGATTGGAGGGCACTATGGTGTTGAACGCTGAGCTGTAGTCAATGAACAGCATTCTCACATAGGTGTTCCTCTTGTCCAGGTGGGAAAGGGCAGTGTGGAATGCAATAGAGATTGAGTCTTCTGTGGATCTGTTGCGGGCAGTATGCAAATTGGAGTGGGTCCAGGGTGTCTGGGATGATGGTGTTGATGTGAGCCATGGCCAGCCTTTTAAATAATTTCATGGCTACAGATGTGAGTGCTATGGGGCGATAGTCATTTAGACAGGTTACCTTGGCGTTCTTGGGCACAGGGACAATGGTGGTCTGTTGAAACATGTAGGTATTAAAGACTGGGTCAGGGAGAGATAGAAAATGTCAGTGAAGACACTTGCCCAGCTGGTCAGTGCATGCTCTGAGTATGCGTCAAGGTAATCCATCTGGCCCTGCGACCTTGTGAATGTTAACCTGTTTATTAAAGGTCTTACTCACATCGGCTACAGACAGTGTGATAAAACAGTCGTCCGGAACAGCTGGTGCTCTCATGCATGGTTCAGTGTTGCTTGCCTCGAAGCGAGCATAGAAGGCATTTAGCTAGTCTGGTAGGCTTGCGTCATTTGGCAGCTTGCAGCTGAGCTTCCCTTTGTACTCCATGATAGTTTGCAAGCCCTGCCACATCCGACGAGCGTCAGAGCCGGTGTAGTAGGATTCAATTTTAGTCCTGTGTTGACCCTTTGCCTGTTTGATAGTTTGTCGGAGGGCGTAGCAGGATTTCTTATAAACCTCTGAATTAGCCTTTAGCTCAGTGTGGATGTTGCCTGTAATCCATTTGCACATACGGTCACTGTAGGGACGATGTCGTCGATGCACTTATTAATGAAGTCGATGACTGATGTGGTAAACTCCTCAATGCAACTTGATTGGAGCCCACCTGTGGTAAATTCAATTGATTGGACATGAATTGGAAAGGCACACAAATATCTATATAAGGTCCCACAGTTGACAATGCATGTCAGAGCAAAAACCAAGCCATGAGGTCTAAGGAATTGTCCGTAGAGCTCCGAGACAGGATTGTGTCGAGGCACAGATCTGGGGAAGGGTACCAAAACATTTCTGCAGCATTGAAGGTCTCCAAGAACACAGTGGCCTCCATCATTCTTCAATGGAAGAAGTTTGGAACCACCAAGAATCTTCCTAGAGCTGGCCGCCCGGCCAAACTGAGCAATCAGGGGAGAAGGGCCTTGATCAGGGAGGTGACCAAGAACCCGATGGTCACTCTGAAGGAGCTCTGTGGAGATGGGAGAACCTTCCAGAAGGACAATCATCTCTGCAGCACTCCACCAATCAGGCCTTTATTGTAGAGTGGCCAGATGGAAGCCACTCCTCAGTAAAAGGCACATGACAGCCCGCTTGGAGTTTGCCAAAAGGCACCTAAAGGACTGTCAGACCATGAGAAACAAGATTCTCTGGTCTGATGAAACCAAGACTGAACTCTTTGGCCTGAATGCCAAGCGTCACGTCTGGAGGAAACCTGGCACCATCCCTACGGTGAAGCATGGTGGTGGCAGCATCATGCTGTGGGGATGTTTTTCAGCGGCAGGGACTGGGAGACTGGTCAGGATCGAGGGAAAAATGAACGGAGCAAAGTACAGAGAGATCCTTGATCAAAACCTGCTCCAGAGCGCTCAGGACCTCAGACTGGGGCGAAGGTTCACACGACCCTAAGCACACAGCCAAGACAACGCAGGAGCGGCTTCGGGACAAGTCTCTGAATGTCATTGAGTCGCCCAGCCAGAGCCCAGACTTGAACCCGATCGAACATCTCTGGAGAGACCTGAAAATAGCTGTGTAGCGACGCTCCCCATCCAACCTGACAGAGCTTGAGAGGATCTGCAGAGAAGAATGGGAGACACTCCCCAAATACAGGTGTGACAAGCTTGTAGCATCCTACCCAAGAAGAGTCAAGGCTGTAATCACTGCCAAAGGTGCTTCAACAAAGTACTGAGTAAAGGGTCTGAATACTTATGTAAATTTGATATTTCAGCTTTTTATTTTTAACAACTTTGCTAAAATTTCTAAAAACCAGTTTTTGCTTTGTCATTATAGGGTATTGTGTGTAGATCGATGAGGGGGAAAAAACTATTTGATCCATTTTAGAATAAGGCCGTAACGTAACAAAATGTGGAAAAAGTAAAGGGGTCTGAATACTTTCTGAATGCACCGTATATAAACATCAAACATGCAGATTTATTCCTGACCAGCAGATAGTGTGTATTGTGTTAAAAGCTCATAGTAATGAACCGTTTTTCTGAAAGCACGAAAGGGTTCAGAAAGCCTCGGTTTCCCATCCCTAGTTACACCTTTATAATGCGGAAAACTGCTCGTCTCTTAACCGAACCGTTCAGAAGTCACGACTCATATTACCAGAACTATTTTCTTTATTTTTCTATCGTGGACTCGTGGGTTATTTTTTCTTAATTTCATAAATCATGTTGCGGGCTGTTTTAAATAGGCTACTTGCGGCCAACTGTTTTGTTTTTTTAATAATAAAAAACCTTGTTCCAATCGTGTTACCTAAAACACAACAACCCCAACTATTATGTTGCTTTAATAGAAGAAGAAGACCTCCTGGAAAGCCCATAACAAGGCCATTTATTTCCTGGAAGGTCTTCCTGGAAAGCCCATAACAAGGCCATTTATCTCCTGGAAGGTCTTCCTGGAAAGCCCATAACAAGGCCATTTATCTCCTGGAAGGTCTTCCTGGAAAGCCCATAACAAGGCCATTTATCTCCTGGAAGGTCCTCCTGGAAAGCCCATAACAAGGCCATTTATCTCCTGGAAGGTCTTCCTGGAAAGCCCATAACAAGGCCATTTATCTCCTGGAAGGTACTCCTGGAAAGCCCATAACAAGGCCATTTATCTCCTGGAAGGTCCTCCTGGAAAGCCCATAACAAGGCCATTTATCTCCTGGATGGTCCTCCTGGAAAGCCCATAACAAGGCCATTTATCTCCTGGAAGGTATTCCTGGAAAGCCCATAACAAGGCCATTTATCTCCTGGAAGGTCTTCCTGGAAAGCCCATAACAAGGCCATTTATCTCCTGGAAGGTCCTCCTGGAAAGCCCATAACAAGGCCATTTATCTCCTGGAAGGTCTTCCTGGAAAGCCCATAACAAGGCCATTTATCTCCTGGAAGGTCCTCCTGGAAAGCCCATAACAAGGCCATTCTGTGAGTGTAACATATGGGGCAATTTCTTAGACAAAGATGGATGTGGGGATCCGGGGATAAACTGCAAATGAGGGGAAAATCTCTTGTTTAAGTGGAGAGAGAGTGTTTGAGTCCCAAATGGCACCCTTTTCCCTATTTAGTGCACTACTTTTGACCAGGACTATAGGGAATAGGGTGCCATTTGGGACGCATTGAGACTCTACTGATGAGTCCCTCCTCTCCTCCCTCCTCTCATCCTACTCGCTCCTCTCCTTCTTTCCCCCCTCCTCACCTCTTCATCTCTCTCCCCATTCCTCTCCTCCTCTCTCTCACCCCTCCTCCTCCTCCTCCTCTTCCTCCTGTCCTCTTGCAGAACAGTGGGGAGGTGTTCAGAGCTCAGCATTAAACACAGAAGACATGCAGAGGCAAGGCCTCCACCATATGGACTGGACAGGATCACAGCAGCATCTTTATACAGGTCGTTTGTTACAGTGTAGGCTTACACAACCCCCTCAGAGAACAATGACGATTGATGTTATCTAGGAAATAAGTATTTAATAATAATAAAAATAATTTAATCAAAGTCAATTCCATTTTTAACTCTACAATATCCAACCATATAATGATGTGTAGTAAACTTAGCTCTATCTGGTCTTGAGAGCCCAATTCTGGTAAATATACTGTATTATCACAACATTTCCTCATTATTTCATTCAAACATTTCAGTTCTGAATGAAATAACCTTTGAATGTAACACACTCATAGAGATCATATTAAATTACTAGAGGGGCCATGTCATAAACCCTCAAAGTTCCAGAATGGTTTGAAAATGGCAGCCATTTTGGTCAGGGAGAAATCCAAACCAGTCTACAGTAAATGGAATGAATGGCAGTAGATGCATTGGTGATGCATTTCCTGCTTTTCCTTATGCCGGACTATAAACGTAAGGCATGTGACACATTCAGCAATTGTGTAATATAATTATTGCCAACTTAAAATATTGTCGTATCATTATAAATACATTTTATACGGGTTTTATTGTATAGACTACTTTTAACATTTTCCACAGAAAATTTGACAAAAACTCATTTACTTGAAGAACAGTGCAGATGCAAAGTTTGGTAACAGAATGACTTCACAAACAGCACAAATCATCATTCTGTTATCAAAACTTTGCATCTGCACTGTTCTTCAAGTGAATGTGTTTTTGTCACATTTTCTGTGGAAAATGTTAAAAGGAGTCCTTGTGCATAGAGTTGTATGGTCTGTTTAACGTTGTAATCATTGGATTTTGTTTGACATACATTGGAGTCTCCGCATCACTCTGTTAGCGTGGAATTGCCCCTATGGTGAACTGATTTCAGCCAGTGTGCGGCTGTGGATTGACTGCTTTGTTTGAGTGGAATGTTGGCATATTGGCATTTAATTTGAAAAAAAATGTCTAGAATCATTCCATTAAAAGTGTCTAGCTAGCCAACACAATATCCTATCACAGCACACTGTCTGACCATGGTTGACCAACTCCCTGAGCAAAATGGCTGACCTTTTGTGCCGTCATAACAGGGTTCATGGCCATTCTAGTAGTCTAATTGCTCATTCTATGGTAACACTATGTTAGGTGGCCTAGGTTGATCCAGTTCAAATGTTTTCCACTCTGAAGGCCAGTGGGAGCTGTACTATCCTGAGTTAGCTTAAGCCAACATGCCACCACCACCTCCAGTAACTATCCTAAAAGGAAGCGGTCATCTACATTTTATAATAATAATAATAATAATAATATGCCATTTAGCAGACGCTTTTATCCAAAGCGACTTACAGTCATGCATGCATACATTTTTTTTTTTGTGTATGGGTGGTCCCGGGGATCGAACCCACTACCTTGGCGTTTCAAGCGCCGTGCTCTACCAGCTGAGCTACAGAGGACCAGAGGACCATTTTCCAAAGTAAGGCCTAATAGAGGAAATGGAAACTGATGTCATGTGAAGTGTCCCCTTAATAGTGACAGAGTGCATGAAATTCCATTCAAACTACCCCATTAAACATATGAACCAGCCTGCATTAGTGAGTCAAAGTAAAGTGAAATACTCAAATAGTATTATAATAATATCATCCACAAAATGAATGTAAATGCAACGTTCACACAAAGCCACTGAGCTTCTTATACTTGCCAAACCAGAAGTTCTATCTTGTAAATGTGCTGTATTTAGAAGTATTAATGTCTGACAAAGCAACACAATATTCCTCACCAAGTATGGAAACCCTATCATCAGTGTCCTTCTGATGAGTTATTTGTCTGACTGAGAATAAAGGGTCTTTATCTGTGGAGACAAAGGAGGGAGGGAGGAAGGGCTTTTATTTAGTCAGTGGGAGAATAAGAAGAGAAGAACTCAAATAGAAGTCAACTGACAGCACGACCTCATCCCTCAGGCCCCTCATCCCTCCGGTCCCTCATCCCCAGGCCCCTCATCCCTCAGGCCCCTCATCCCTCAGGCCCCTCATCCCCAGGCCCCTCATCCCTCAGGCCCCTCATCCCCAGGCCCCTCATCCCTCAGGCCCCTCATCCCTCAGGCCCCTCATCCCCAGGCCCCTCATCCCTCAGGCCCCTCTCTACACTGCCACCTACTGGAGACCTCATCCCCAGGCCCCTCATCCCCAGGCCCCTCTCTACACTGCCACCTACTGGAGACCTCATCCCTCAGGCCCCTCATCCCTCAGGCCCCTCATCCCCAGGCCCCTCATCCTCAGGCCCCTCATCCCTCAGGCCCCTCATCCCCAGGCCCCTCATCCTCAGGCCCCTCATCTCTCAGGCCCCTCATCCCTCAGGCCCCTCATCCCTCAGGCCCCTCATCCCTCAGGCCCCTCATCCCCAGGCCCCTCATCCCTCAGGCCCCTCATCCCTCAGGCCCCTCATCCCTCAGGCCCCTCATCCCTCAGGCCCCTCATCCCCAGGCCCCTCATCCCTCAGGCCCCTCATCCCCAGGCCCCTCATCCTCAGGCCCCTCATCCCTCAGGCCCCTCATCCCTCAGGCCCCTCATCCCTCAGGCCCCTCATCCCTCAGGCCCCTCATCCCTCAGGCCCCTCATCCCCAGGCCCCTCATCCCTCAGGCCCCTCATCCCCAGGCCCCTCATCCCCAGGCCCCTCATCCCTCAGGCCCCTCATCCCCAGGCCCCTCATCCCTCAGGCCCCTCATCCCCAGGCCCCTCATCCTCAGGCCCCTCATCCCTCAGGCCCCTCATCCCTCAGGCCCCTCATCCCTCAGGCCCCTCATCCCCAGGCCCCTCTCTACACTGCCACCTACTGGAGACCTCATCCCCAGGCCCCTCATCCCTCAGGCCCCTCATCCCTCAGGCCCCTCTCTACACTGCCACCTACTGGAGACCTCATCCCTCAGGCCCCTCATCCCTCAGGCCCCTCTCTACACTGCCACCTACTGGAGACCTCATCCCTCAGGCCCCTCATTTACATTTTAGTCATTTAGCAGACGCTCTTATCCAGAGCGACTTACAGTTAGTGAGTGCATACATTATTATAAAAAAAAAAAAATCATACCCCCCGTGGGAATCGAACCCACAACCCTGGCGTTGCAAACGCCATGCTCTACCAACTGAGCTACATCCCTGCCGGCCATTCCCTCCCCTACCCTGGACGACGCTGGGCCAATTGTGCGCCGCCCCATTGGTCTCCCGGTCGCGGCCGGCTACGACAGAGCCTGGATTCAAACCAGGATCTCTAGTGGCACAGCTAGCACTGCGATGCAGCGCCTTAGACCACTGCACCACTCAGGAGAGGTCTCCTGTTGGTGGCAGTATAGGGAGGGGCCTGAGATATGAGGTCTCCTGTTGGTGGCAGTGTAGAGTGGAGCCTGAGATATGAGGTCTCCTGTAGGTGCCTGCTACAGTCTGCAGCTGGAGTTGGAGGTTTTGCAGTCTTGTCTGCAACAGACAGAGCAGACCCTGGGATCCACCCTGTGATGCCACTTTCTTTGAAGCCGATTACACAGTCTGCTTAGAACTGGGCACACATTTACATTTAAGTCATTTTGGTGCATTCAACTTAGGATAGCCAGTGGGACAACCACATCTTGATCACAGAAAGTACACTTCTTCAAACAAGCAGCTGTGAGCAAAGTCAGTGCAATCAGGGACAACTACATCTCGATCACAATAAGTACATTTCTTTAAACAAGTCAATGCTAGCAGGAGGACACAATGGAGTTGTCAACCGTGATGGCGAGATCATGGAGTGGGCAGTCCTTCCCCGGGAGGAAGAGCAGCTCCGTCTTGCCGAGGTTCAGCTTGAGGTGGTGATCCGTCATCCACACTGATATGTCTGCCAGACATGCAGAGATGCGATTCACTACCTGGTTATCAGAAGGGGGAAAGGAGAAAATTAATTGTGTGTCGTCTGTGTAGCAATGATAGGAGAGACCATATGAGGATATGACAGAGCCAAGTGACTTGGTGTATAGCGAGAATAGGAGAGGGCCTAGAACTGAGCCCTGGGGGACACCAGCGGTGAGAGCACGTGGTGCGGAGACAGATTCTCGCCACGCCACCTGGTAGGAGCGACCTGTCAGGTAGGACGCAATCCAAGAGTGAGCCGCGCCGGAGATGCCCAGCTCGGAGAGGGTGGAGAGGAGGATCTGATGGTTCACAGTATCAAAGGCAGCAGATAGGTCTAGAAGGATAAGAGCAGAGGAGAGAGAGTTAGCTTTAGCAGTGTGGAGAGCCTCCGTGACACAGAGAAGAGCAGTCTCAGTTGAATGACCAGTCTTGAAACCTGACTGGTTTGGACCAAGAAGGTAATTCTGAGAGAGATAGCAGGAGAGTTGGCTAGAGACGGCACGCTCAAGAGTTTTGATGCAATCATTGTGAAACCGTTATCCTTGTTGATAGTAACAATAAGGTTAGGGTCAGTTTTAGGGTACGCCCTAGTTGTATTGTCAATGGGATGCTGGTCCGTCATGATCGTTTTGAAAAACCACCTCCGGTTTAGATTTACTTCCTCTTCCTGTGTCCTCTGTAAAGGCGGACATCAGGCCTCTGACAGTTTGGACCGATTCCCTGACGTACTGGCAGTGCTGTTCCATCTCCTTCAGAAGAATATTGCTTCTCCTCTTTCAGACGCTGACCAACATAACATGGTCAAACACCTTCTCCTCTGTCAGACGCTGACCAACATAACATGGTCAAACACCTTCTCCTCTGTCAGACGCTGACCAACATAACATGGTCAAACACCTTCTCCTCTGTCAGACGCTGACCAACATAACATGGTCAAACACCTTCTCCTCTTTCAGACGCTGACCAACATAACATGGTCAAACACCTTCTCCTCTGTCAGACGCTGACCAACATAACATGGTCAAACACCTTCTCCTCTTTCAGACGCTGACCAATATAACATGGTCAAACACCTTCTTCTTTGTTTGGATGTCGATCGTCTCTACAACGGTACACTACATTACCAAAAGTCTGGACACCTGCTCATCGAAAATCTCATTCCAAAATCATGGCCATTAATATGGAGTTGGTGCCCCCTTTGCTGCTATAACAGCCTCCACTCTTCTGGGAAGGCTTTCCACTAGATGTTGGAACATTGCTGTGGGGACTTACTTCCATTCAGCTACAAGAGAATTAGTGAGGTCGGACACTGATGTTGGACGATTAGGCCTTTATCACAGTCGGCATTGAGGTCAGGGCTCTGTGCAGGCCAGTCAAGTTCTTCCACAACGATCTCGACAAACCATTTCTGTATGGACCTCGCTTTGTGCATGGGGACTTTGTCATGCTGAAACAGGAAACGGCCTTCCCCAAATTGTTGCCACAAAGTTGGAAGCACAGAATCGTCTAGAATGTCATTGTATGCTGTAGCGTTAAGATTTTCCGTCACTTGAACTAAGGGGCCTAGCCTGAACCATGAAAAACAGCCCCAGACCATTATTCCTCCTCCACCAAACTTTACAGTTGGCGCTATGCAGTTGGGCAGGTAGCATCCGCCAAACTCTGATTCGTCCGTTGGACTGCCAAATGGTGAAGCGTGATTCATCACTCCAGAGAACGTGTTTCCACTGCTCCAGAGTCCAATGGCGGCGAGCTTTACACCACTCCAGCCGACACTTGGCATTGCGCATAGTGATCTTAGGCTTGTGTGCGGCTGATTGGCAATGGAAACCCATTTAATGAAGCTCCAGACAAACAGTTATTGTGCTGACAGGCAGTTTGAAACTCGGTAGTGAGTGTTGCAACCCAGGACAGACGATTTTTGCACGCTAAGCGCTTCACCACTCAGCAGGTCCCGTTCTGTGAGCTTGTGTGGCCTACCACTTCGTGGCTGAGCCGTTGTTGCTCCTAGATGTTTCCACTTCACAATAACAGCACTTACAGTTGACCGGGGCAGCTCTAGCAGGGCAGAAATTTGACAAACTGCTTGTTGGAAAGGTGGCATCCTATGACGGTGCCACGTTGAAAGTCACTGAGCTCTTCAGTACGGGCCATTCTACTGCCAATGTTTGTCTATGGAGATTTATATACACCTGTCAGCAACGGGTGTGGTTGAAATAGCCAAATCCACATATTTGAAGGGGTGTCCACATACTTTTGTATATACAGTATAGTGTATATTGATAAAAACATCCTATTAAGCCCTTTAATGTTATAGCATTTTAAAACAGGTCATCAATTACATTTTAGCACTTAACACTCTGAATCTGTGTGAGGGTACAGAGTATGATGTTTTGATCATTGCTTAACCCGCTGGCTCGTACAGAGAGATGCTATACATTTACATTAAAAATGCACTATGCAGAAATCGCTCCACCATTGTACTGTATGTTCTGCTGTTTGAAGCTGGTGTACAAAACCGAAAGTATAAGATGCAAAAAAAACGAAACTTCAGAATGGGAAGCATTGATAGAACAGATCTACCGCTTCTTAGATTTGCTTTCAACGGGAATGGAAGATCTATAACTCACATTTCTATGTGGATTTGGGAGGGTTGTCCCCCCCCCCAAAAAAAAAAGTTACATATTGTAGATTTAAGACAGTCCTCTAATTCTCAGATATGATTGATGTGTTCTAAACAGAATGAGCACACATCCACTGAAATGTCATGTCTCAGTTATCACCATTTCAATTTAGGCATACACATATTGATAGGAAATTAATTTGAAGCTAATCTAAACCTGTGTTGTTGCTGCCATGGCCAGATCAGGCTCTCTGGAGAATTTCCGCCCAGATGTTGTTCTATGGAAAGTTGGATCCACCTGCTCTTCATGATGGTCCTCTGTAGCTCAGCTGGTAGAGCACGGTGCTTGTGACGCCAAGGTAGTGGGTTCGATCCCTGGGACCACCCATACACAAAAAATATTTGCACGCAAGTCGCTTTGGATAAAAGCGTCTGCTAAATGGCATATCATGTGCAAGGCTGTTGTACTGTAGAATCTCATCATCCTGCAGCTTCTTCTCCTGAGAGATCTTCTGCCGCAGCCTGTTGCGCATCTTGTTCAGATAGAGCGGAAAACAACAGGAGAAGCAATTTATACTTTAGACAAAATATAAATAATTTAAACACTTCTTGGGATTACAATAATTAATTTGGTGTGTGGTACAATATGGTCAGCTTAATACTGCTAAAAGGGTAATGTATTCACAGTTCACATTTCAGTAATGGCACAACAGGCAATAATTAAAAACGGAGTGGCTGCGGATCCCACTGCTCTGGTACCCTCTTCCTGACAGCTTCTGGTTCTCTACTTCTCTGCTCTACTTGTTCGGCTGCCCAGAGAACAGGGTCACTCTGGCGAATGCTGCTCGCATAAAAGAGTTAGATCAAAAAAACTGTCTCAATCAATCTAAATGGATATCCCCATGAAACTGATTGAGATCAAAATGGTTGGAATTGCACATGTCGAATGGACGTTTCACCGGTAAAACTTTTATATTATATTATAATTCACGATTGATGGTGAGAAATGTGAAGGGAGGGTGACCATAAAAATGTGTGTAAAGGTAAAGAAAGAAAGAGCATGATTCAGATCTTCAGCTCCGGTTACCTCGGCCTGACTAAAAACACATTTCAACATACCGTTGTTAAGCTACAGGCTATATCTATTTTGCTGGATGCTTAAATACAGATGTTCAATAGATCTCTGTGCAGTCTGCTGGACATCAGGTTAAATACAGATGTTCAATAGATCTCTGTGCAGTCTGTTGGACATCAGGTTAAATACAGATGTTCAATAGATCTATGTGCAGTCTGTTGGACATCAGGTTAAATACAGATGTTCAATGTCACACCCTGGTGTTGGGACTCATTATTGTTTATCCAGGGTGTGTGCAGTCTTTGTGTTTATGTTCTTTGTTGGGTGTCTAGGTTGTTGTTTTTCTAGGTTTGTTCAATGACTCCCAATCGGAGGTAACGAGTGTCAGCTGTTCGGCTCGTTATCTCTGATTGGGAGCCATATTTATTTCTGTATGTTTTCCTGTGGGGTTGTGGGTTTTTGTTTCCGTGTGGCTGTTTGTTGTATTCAGCAGTGGAACTTCACGTATCGTATTTTGTTGTTTTCTCTGTGGTCACTTTAATTAATAAAGTCATCATGTATCTCGGAACACGCGCTGCGTATTGGTCTCATCCTTCACACGATCGTGACAGAAAAACCCACCATAAGAGGACCAAGCGGCGTAACAAGCGGCAACAGGACCTACCTACGCAGGATTTATGGGAGCCTCCTAAGGACTTTTGGACATGGGAGGAGATACGGGCTGGAAAGGGTCCTTGGGCACAACCAGAGGAGTACCACCGCCCTCGTGAAGAGCTGGAGGCAGCTGCAGCCGAGAGGAGGTGGTATGAGGAGGCAGCGCGGAGTCGAGGCTGGAAGCCCGTGGTTACTCCCCAAAAATTTCTTGGGGGGGGGCTAAAAGGGAGTGTGGCGAAGGCAGGTAGGAGACCTGCGCCTACTCCCTGGACTGACCGTGGAGAGCGGGAGTACGGGCAGACACCATGTTACGCAGTAGAGCGCATGGTGTCTCCTGTACGCAGGCATAGCCCGGTGCGGTACATTCCAGCTCCTCGTATCGGCCGGGCTAGATTGAGTGTTGAGCCGGATGTCATGAGGCCGGCCCCACGCAGCAGGCCACCAATGCGTCTCCTCGGGCCGGCTTACATGGCACCAGCCCTACGTATGGTTTCCCCGGTTCGCCCACATAGCCCGGTGCGGGTTATTCCTCCTTCCCGTACTGGTCGGGCGACGGGGAGCATACAACCAGGTAGGGTTGGGCAGGCTCAGTGCTCAAGGGAGCCAGTACGCCTGCACGGTCCGGTATTTCCGGCGCCACCTCCCCGCTCCAGCCCAGTACCACCAGTGCCTACACCACGCACCGAGCCTCCTGTGTGTTCCCAGAGTCCTGTGCGTCCTGTTGCTGCTCCCCGCACTAGCCCTGAGATGCGTGTCCTCAGCCCGGGACCACCAGTTCCGGCACCACGCACTAGGACTTATGTGCGTCCCCAGGGTCCTGCATGCCCTGTTGCTGCTCCCCGCACTAGCCCTGAGATGCGTGTCCTCAGCCCGGGACCACCAGTTCCGGCACCACGCACTAGGACTTATGTGCGTCCCCAGGGTCCTGCATGCCCTGTTGCTGCTCCCCGCACTAGCCCTGAGATGCGTGTCCTCAGCCCGGGACCACCAGTTCCGGCACCACGCACTAGGACTTATGTGCGTCCCCAGGGTCCTGCATGCCCTGTTGCTGCTCCCCGCACTAGCCCTGAGATGCGTATCCTCAGCCCGGTACCTCCTGTTCCGGCACCACGCACCAGGCCTACGATGCGCCTCAGACGGCCAGAGTCTGCCGTCTGCCCAACGGGGCCTGAACTGTCCGTCTGCCCAACGCCGTCTGAACTGCCCGTCTGCCCAACGGCGCCTGAACTGCCCGTCTGCCCAACGCCGTCTGAACTGTCCGTCTGCCAAGCGCCGCAGGAGCTGCCCGTCTGCCATGAGCCTACAGAGCCGTCCGCCAGACCGGAGCCGCTAGAGCTCTCCGCCAGACAGGAGCAGCCAGAGCCTTCCGCCAGACAGGATCAGCCAGAGCCTTCCGCCAGACAGGATCAGCCAGAGCCTTCCGCCAGACAGGATCAGCCAGAGCCTTCCGCCAGACAGGATCAGCCAGAGCCGTCCAGCCGGGATCCGCCAGAGCCGTCCAGCCGGGATCCGCCAGAGCCGTCCAGCCGGGATCCGCCAGAGCCGTCCAGCCGGGATCCGCCAGAGCCGTCCAGCCGGGATCCGCCAGAGCCGTCCAGCCGGGATCCGCCAGAGCCGTCCAGCCGGGATCCGCCAGAGCCGTCCAGCCGGGATCCGCCAGAGCCGACCAGCCAGGATTCGCCATTCAGCCTGGTACTGCCCCTTAGTCCGGTACTGCCCCTTAGTCCGGTACTGCCCCTTAGTCAGGTGCTGCCCCTTAAACCGGTGGGGGTTATTTGGAGGAGGCTACATAAGCGGGAAGTGACTATGGTGGGGTGGTGGTCTAGGCCGGAGCCAGAACCGCCACCGAGGAGGTATGCCCGCCCAGCCCTCCCCTGTTTGGGGGTTTTGAGGCGCGGTCGCAGTCCGCGCCTTTAGGGGGGGGTACTGTCACACCCTGGTGTTGGGACTCATTATTGTTTATCCAGGGTGTGTGCAGTCTTTGTGTTTATGTTCTTTGTTGGGTGTCTAGGTTGTTGTTTTTCTAGGTTTGTTCAATGACTCCCAATCGGAGGTAACGAGTGTCAGCTGTTCGGCTCGTTATCTCTGATTGGGAGCCATATTTATTTCTGTATGTTTTCCTGTGGGGTTGTGGGTTTTTGTTTCCGTGTGGCTGTTTGTTGTATTCAGCAGTGGAACTTCACGTATCGTATTTTGTTGTTTTCTCTGTGGTCACTTTAATTAATAAAGTCATCATGTATCTCGGAACACGCGCTGCGTATTGGTCTCATCCTTCACACGATCGTGACATTCAATAGATCTATGTGCAGTCTGTTGGACATCAGGTTAAATACAGATGTTCAATAGATCTATGTGCAGTCTGTTGGACATCAGGTTAAATACAGATGTTCAATAGATCTATGTGCAGTCTGTTGGACATCAGGTTAAATACAGATGTTCAATAGATCTCTGTACAGTCTGTTGGACATCAGGTTAAATACAGATGTTCAATAGATCTCTGCAGTCTGCAGTCTATATCTATATTTTTTAAATATATATATATATACACACACACACATTTTAAGATTACATTACAACAGGCTTTACATATATCTGACTGGAAATGTAAACACTGACAAAGAGAACATAAATAAAACAAAACAAATCTTTATTTAAGAAGCAAGGTATTCACAGCAACTCTCCGCCATGAATGTAAAAAAATAAAAATAAATTAAGATCATCATCATCATCATCATTTGAGACAACTACTGAATATGTAAAAGTCGCACTACTACGATGTGCATAAAAACAACTCATTTGCTTTCTTGAACCTGTAGAGTTTATTGTTGCCATCAGCTGAAACTGCCATCATGCTTGGGTATAGAACGGACAGATGTTGCAATGCTTGTCCTTCTCAAACTTGCAGTAGATGTACTGCAGGAAGCTCCTTTGAAAAAATGTCTGCGTTCACTTTGCCAATCTGGAAAATAGAATATGTTAACACTATCCGAAGGAATTATGGTTTAGATCCCTCGAAATCAGTTCCACTGCTTTATTTTATTCTACCCCTGGTTTAGATGGCAATCAGATTTTTCTCATTTTTCTCATTCAACTTTGTGTTTGTACTCACCCTCCCAAAGCCCTTGGTTCTCTGGTCAAGCATTGTGGTGAACGCTTGACTAGACAACCCTGGACTTCATCGCTTCAAAAGGATTGAAAAACATCTTGGTGGAACAGCGTCTGCGTTTGAGTGGTAGCCGGCCGGTACCCACTCCTGACGATGTGCTTTGCATCTGGGGTCCATTGTGTCTGACACAGGTGGCATGTCAAGACAGGCAGACGAAGATCATAACTGCCTGAAAACAGACAAGAGATGTGAAGTGAGCTAAATGAGAGCAAATCCCAAAACAATTAAGAAATGCGTTGCTTTAATGTGGTTGATATGCTGTAAGTAATAAAAACGATTGCCTTCATACCATTTATGCAAGCGAACATGATGGTTATGGTAGCTACAACGTTAACAGGGTCACAGGAGCAAACCTTTAGGCAAGAGGCACACTGTGGGGAGGGACACGGGGGGGGGTCATGTCAATTTACGAAAATACACTTACATCAATTCAAGGCAAGCAATGCAATTGGTAGGGGTGTAACGATTCGTTTTAACAACGATTCGATTTGTATCACGATTTGTGGTTGTCGATACGATTCAAGGACGATATTGGTTCATTTAGAACGATACGATCCGAAACGATTCAGTGACTTGAAATCGATTCAGTAACCTTTTAGCCAAAAATTCAACCAGTGTGACTGAAATAAATACCTGGATACTGGACAGTGCAGGTGAAGTTTCCTAGATTCCTGTTTCTTGTAAGGACCGCAATGGTGGCTTGATAATTTCTCGCTCGTCGGCTTCTCCTCTGTCGTCCGCCATGCTATGTTTTGTTGTCTTTGCGCCTTTGCGCTGCTGCTGGCGCGGGGCGATGACGTCACGGATAGGCAGACTGAATCGAGTAATGTTTAAAGCCTTTATCATTAAAAGTGCTAAGAAAAAACATCCATATAAAGTCTGACGTGCTTAAATCCAATGGGTTATTTTCTAGTATCGATACAATCGATTTATTACATTTTAAAACGATGTTAGATTGATATATGTTGTCCAAAAGGCCAACTCGCCGAGCACAGATCGATGTAGTTGGATCATAGGAATATAAATCGATACATCGATGTAGTAGATGGATCGTTACACCCCTAGCAATTGGGGAACCTACACTGGTTGTAGATGGTGTACTTTCCATCATCAAGGAGAACAAATTGTGTTTGGGGCGATGAACTTGTAAAATCCATCTACAATCGATTCCCTATTGTGCAGAGGATAATTCTTATACAGAGAGACATCACTCTCTGTGCAAAACCACTCAAAACGGCATGCAATCTCTACAGTGGATGACTGCTTCTCTGCAGCCACAGTGACTTCATGCCACGTCATGGACGTTCTCAGCACCCGGCAGACTGTCAGGATTATGTGGCCTTGCACGCCACCAACATTCTTTGGCTGTGTTTTGACGCAAAACTCCAGCTGGACAATACTGATGGTTGGGCACTGTGATCCAAACCTTGAATGTCCTGTATGGTTGGGCACTGTGATCCAAACCTTGAATATCCTGTATGGTTGGGCACTGTGATCCAAACCTTGAATGTCCTGTAGGGTTGGGCACTGTGATCCAAACCTTGAATATCCTGTAGGGTTGGGCACTGTGATCCACATCTTGAATATCCTGTATGGTTGGGCACTGTGATCCAAACCTTGAATATCCTGTATGGTTGGGCACTGTGATCCAAACCTTGAATGTCCTGTATGGTTGGGCACTGTGATCCAAACCTTGAATATCCTGTAGGGTTGGGCACTGTGATCCAAACCTTGAATATCCTGTATGGTTGGGCACTGTGATCCAAATCTTGAGTGTCCTGTATGGTTGGGCACTGTGATCCAAACCTTGAGTGTCCTGTAGGGTTGGGCACTGTGATCCAAACCTTGAGTGTCCTGTATGGTTGGGCACTGTGATCCAAACCTTGAGTGTCCTGTAGGGTTGGGCACTGTGATCCAAACCTTGAGTGTCCTGTAGGGTTGGGCACTGTGATCCAAACCTTGAGTGTCCTGTAGGGTTGGGCACTGTGATCCAAACCTTGAGTGTCCTGTAGGGTTGGGCACTGTGATCCAAACCTTGAGTGTCCTGTAGGGTTGGGCACTGTGATCCAAACCTTGAGTGTCCTGTAGGGTTGGGCACTGTGATCCAAACCTTGAGTGTCCTGTAGGGTTGGGCACTGTGATCCAAACCTTGAGTGTCCTGTAGGGTTGGGCACTGTGATCCAAACCTTGAGTGTCCTGTAGGGTTGGGCACTGTGATCCAAACCTTGAGTGTCCTGTAGGGTTGGGCACTGTGATCCAAACCTTGAGTGTCCTGTAGTCTCTCCATCTCCTGGAGAATCTCCTCCAGTGTCTGCATATCAATCTCTTCAAGAGGGATAGTAAAACAACAACCATTAGCCAACCATTAGCCAACCATTAGCTATTACAGCATTACAACATCTAAGTGGATAGTTACACGTGGAACTTGACAACATGATTTATTTTGAGTATGTGTGTAAAAAAGTATAATTAGCTGGATGACATGATTCAATAAAGTTTGATAGGTTACTAGTAAGTGATTATGTCTATATTTTATCCATTAGCAAAGTGTTTCAGACAAAATATTTATTATACATTTAAGGGAAATTAATTTGTTTCTACCCTAACCAAAATCTTGATGAGAGGCGAACACTGGCGGCAAGGAAGTTGCAGTCCCACTTTCCATAAGTCTACCTGTATGGAAGAGTATAAATATTTCAGTTCAGACATTGTCTTAAAGATGGAGACAGTGATACAGGAAGTAAACAGCAAAAATCGGTGCCGACTTCCTCAACAACTAAGAGCTGAACTGCAGTGCTGTTCTCGTCCGGCAGATATCACGTTGCAGGACAGTAACGCGTACAAGTGCACATGTGCAAAAACTGAGTGAGTGCATCATCTTGCATCGCGTTCATCTGCAACTTTCTATTTATCTTGAAGCTCGTGGCAATGTCATATCGCTGAGTCTCAGTTTGTTAATATAACTTTTTTTTATTCGAATACTCTGATGAATATGGAAACTAACCAGATGCTGAGGCCTTGCGAGGCAGCACACCCCTAAGTGCATGGTGTCCGGTTTCCTTCCAACGTCCTTCTTGCGCCAGGAAGCAGCACTTCTCTCGCCGTCATCCCTTTCATTCTGCTTTGAAGTGTCCTTTGATGTAAGGTACAGGGTAGTATGAGAGTTAGCTGACTGGAGTCAAATGAAACCAATGCACATAAAGTTGCACTTATTGGATATGTAAATAACATGACTGGAACTTGCATTTAACTTAATTTCTTCAACGAATGCATCCCCAAGGATCCAGTATAACTGGATTAGTCCCTTTCACATGACTGGTTGAACAGAAAGAACATACAAACTCCATTTGTATTTTCCATTGCTGGAATGTATAATACAAATCATCACATAACTGAACCAATGGTTTATTTATGATTTGGTAGGTTGAATCTACTACTGACAATGCACATATGCCAACATTCTAACAAGATTTCACTTAATTGATTGAAGAAGGTATACAATGTATAATAATATAATATAATAATATGCCATTTAGCAGACGCTTTTATCCAAAGCGACTTACAGTCATGCGTGCATAAATTTTTTTTGTGTATGGGTGGTCCCGGGGATCGAACCCACTACCTTGGCGTTACAAGCGCCGTGCTCTACCAGTTGAGCTACAGAGGACCGGGACCACCCAATGTACTAACAATGAAAACCAGGGGGATCAGGTTAGTAAACTAATAAAATGTTGTTAATTCTCCCTAATTATGAGTGTGCTGTTATTTTAAATAGGCTAGGTTTTTTTCCATGGGAGAAAATTATTGTAATTCTCAATTTCACGGTTAGATTTGGTTCAGCAGGAGGTTATCTGCTGGGGACAGGAAAATAAATATGTCAATTGAATATCCTAAAAGGAGGCACTGTGTTCTCCTCTCACAAGTCGCCTAAAATGGGACAGTTTCCCAAGGGAAGTTGCTGGTGCGAAACCCATTGCTTTTTTCTCAGCGTAACGACCATAATAAAACAGCTGAGGATTGGGTCTTGGAAAATGTAATTATAATTTACAGTAACCCCTTTTCAACGTCATAGACAGTGCCCAAGAACTGAGAGTCTACGTCCCTCAAATTCAAATCTGGACCCCCGAAGCCAGTACGTGATGCATTATTCCCCTCTAATCAAGGACTGATTTAGAACTGAGACACCAGGTAGGTGCAGTAAATGTTCAGGGGGAACAGAAAAACCCAGCAGGCTCCGGACCTCATCGGATAAGATTTTAACCCCTGGTCTACGACAACCACATGATAGTTTTAAACATATGTTGAAGCTCTACATCAGGGATAGGCAAACCTGGTCCTGGAGTGCCGCAGATACTTACATTTACATTTAAGTCATTTAGCAGGTGCATTCACCTTATATTTTTTTGTTGGGGGGGGGGTGGGGTAAGGGGGGGGTAGAAGGATTACTTTATCCTATCCCAGGTATTCCTTAAAGAGGTGGGGTTTCAAGTGTCTCCGGAAGGTGGGGTGCCAGAGCAGCGAACAGTTTTGACTGGGCTGAGGTGTGTTGAATCAATCCCTGAACTGATCAATGAGCTAAGTTTTCTCAGTGTGGTGCCGGGTTAGGACAGAATACTGCAGTACCTGCAGCACTCCAGGAACATGGTTATCTACCCCTGCTCTACACCATTACATTATTGTTGTTTTTAAGCAACGGAGTAATCCCTTACAGTTTGGCCATTCGTGATAAAGAACATGACAGTTTGGATGCAGTGGCGATTGTAGCATGTAAATCTTGGTGGGGCAAAAAAAACTAAAAAATAGTGGGATGCATGCCAGCAAAGCCACTACACAACACAACACTAAACAATACATTAATTGCACTATAACGGTGACAAACGGTGCCCACAAACTGTTAGGGCCTCCATAAAGCTGTCCCAACAGCAGTCCCAACACCTTACCACTGCTACACCTGGCTATCAGCGGAGCCTTGTCTGGCAGCGAAACAGTTCAATCAGCCTCATTTATCACCTTTTAAAGAAACATAGCTGATATGGCTGACTTGCTTAAACAAATGTGGTTTCTACTGACAATTGAGATGTACAAACTATGGCATAAGGGGACGACGAGCGGATAAGAGACAATCCGTAATTTCGATTAAGACATTAATGAGCGAGCTAAGACGGACGTAGTCAATATAACTATTTGATCAGCACTCTTGAAATGTGCAGTGACAGAATTCAGAACATGGGCCGTTCTTACAGTGTTCTCCCTGTACACCAAGTCAGAACCCTAGGATAAATAAAGGGGGCATATAAGCAGACAATGAAAGCTCTTACAATATTCAATGATTACATTTCTCTAAAACAGGCTATAGGCTACATATGCACCACCAAGTCAGAACAGTAGGCTAAGTTATGAGGGAAAAAAGGGACCAAATGATTAGGGTGAGGCACATGGGCTACTAACAGCTTACTACACAACATACACTTAGTGCTTCTACATCTGCATTGCTTGCTGTTTGGGGTTTTAGGCTGGGTTTTCTGTATAGCACTTTGTGACATCTGCTGATGTAAAAAGGGCTTTATAAATACATGTGATTGATTGATTGATATTACTTTCTTAGCTACAGTATACATATCTCCCTGGCATATTACATAATTTATGCAGTAGCATAAATTTTTTAATTTTAGTCATTTAGCAGACGCTCTTATCCAGAGCGACTTACAGTTAGCGAGTACATACATTTTCATACTGCCCCCCCGTGGGAAACGAACCCACAACCCTGGCGTTGCAAGCGCCATGCTCTACCAACTGAGCTACAGGGGGCTATACAATATATTTTTGGACTCACCTTGTTGTGCTGTGCTCACTTGAACAGGAAGGTGGCGCAACAGTCCTTCATGGGCAAATTTTGTCATCAAACTTTGTCATCAAAATCTGGCATCCTCTGGATTTATGGTGCTTTCAAGACAACTGGGAACTCTGAAAAAAACAAGGTTGAATAATGATGACGTCAGTGATCTTCAGTTCGGAGTTCTGAGTTTTCAGTTGTTTTGAGCCCAGCAGAAGTCATGCTAGATTGACAGCATGGCCAATGTTGAATGTTTATCCTTTTAAGCTTGGAAAAGAGACCCTTAAACCCAGACTTGGACCACACATCCACTCCACTGAATAGCAGGCTGGTGATTGCTTTGCAACGCTTGCAGTTAGCCACTGATTCCTTCCAAACCATTGTTGAATTTGCGATTTCCAACTTGTTGTGTAATGTTTATGTCCAATGGCCGATGAGCACCGATACGTTTTATCTATAATTTCTCTTCATTATTTCTCTTCATATGACAAGGATTGAAAAAGATTTGCCAGTATATTGTCGACTTGATTCATGATGATGACTGCTAGCTAAGATTTTGAAAGTATGATGTTGACATGATCAGTTCAATCAAATTGCAGAGTGTACCTTTATAGCTGTTATCAGGACAAGTTAGCCATTTACCTAGCAAGCACATGCTAGCAATGTTGCTAGCTCTAATAACAGAACCACGATCAGGGCTCTCCTGATTTGTAGAGTGGTGCAGAGGTCTAAGGCACTGCATCGTAGTGCTAGCTGTGCCACTAGAGATCCTGGTTCGAGTCCAGGCTCTGTCGCAGCCGGCCGCGACCGGGAGACCCATGGGCGGCGCACAATTGGTCCAGCGTCGTCCAAGGTAGGGGAGGGTTTGGCCGGCAGGGATGTGGGTTTGTTTTCCACAGGGGGCCAGTATTAAAAAACAAACAAAAAAAAACATGTATGCATTCACTAACTGTAAGTTGCTCTGGATAAGAGCGTCTGCTACATGTCTAAAATGTAAATGTAGAACTGATCCTGAACCAGTGTTTAAGTGCAGCTGCTTCCAGCTAGCTAGACATCAAATCAAACTTTATTTGTCACATGCGCCGAATACAACAGGTGTGTAAGTCCAGGTGCCATTTGATGAATTGTTCAGCAGTCTTGTGGCTTGAGGGTAGAAGCTGTTAAGGAGCCTTTTGGTCCTGGACCGGTACCGCTTGCCGTGCGGTAGCAGAGAGAACAGTCTATGACTTTGGTGACTTGAGTCTGACCCACTTAGCTAGCTAGCTAATTAATTTAGTTCTGCTTTCTAGTGTTAAATTATGTGTTAAATAAGGTTGTAACCAAGCTGAACCAACAAAATATTTTGAGAAACTAACTCATGATGCTACAACTGTGTCTTAAAATTCAAATAATTATCATATATGGTTATAAACTGTAACCAGTTTAAACTGCTAGGCTAACCTTACCTTGATAGCAACCCAGTCTTCGTTCAATTTCGGAGCTCATCGGGGAAAACCGAGTTTGGGCGACGACGTCACCAACGTAGATTTGACATGATTTTGTTGTCCCATTGTAGTGGATAAGGAGTAAAGTGCGTACTGTGGGGGCACGTCAAAAGTGATTTTTGTGTATTCCACAAGGTTTGAAAAGTATTTCTGCGTGGTATACATACGCCGTAATGAGCGACTGGGTTGATTTAAGTGTGATGGCCTTGAGATAGAAGCTGTTTTTCAGCCTGTCGGTCACAGCGTTGATGCACCTGTGCTGACCTCCCTTCTGGATGGTAGTGGGGTGAACAGGACGTGGCTCGGGTGCTTACATAATCTTCTTGGCCTTCCTGTGACACCGGGTGCTGTAGATGTCCTGGAGGGCAGGCAGTGTGCCCCTGGTGATGCGTTGGGCAGACCACACTACCCCTTACATTTAGCGAGTGCATACATTACCACAACCCTGGCGTTGCAAACACCATGCTCTACCAACTGAGCTACATCCCTGCCGGCCATTCCCTCCCCTACCCTGGACCAATTGTGCGCCGCCCCATGGGTCTCCCGGTCGCGGCCGGCTACGACAGAGTCTGGATTCGAACCAGGATCTCTAGTGGCACAGCTAGCACTGCGATGCAGTGCCTTAGACCAGATTAGTGAGATCTGTAAAAGTTTGTGAGGGTCTTATGGGCCAAGTCAAATTTCTTCAGCCTGCTGAGGTTGAAGAGGTGCCTATTTCTAAAATGTATCTTAAAATCTGATTTTAAACCTAACCACACTGGTAACCGTATGACTAACCTTAAATTAAGACCAAAAAGCAAATGTTTGTTTTCCTGAATTTGTTGCCTATTGACTTTGTGGCTGTGGTAACTAGTGACAACCCTGCTTCCCTCCTTGGAAATGGGGCATTGTCCCATCAACAAGTTGAAGGTTTCCATAGGATCCACAAGTCAAAATTGGCTATATCGTAAAAGTTCATGAAAACAAAAAAGTTGCTTTTTAGTCTTCATTTAAGGTTAGGGTTAGGAATAAGGTTACCAGTGTGGTTAAGGTTAGGGTTAAAATCAGATTTTTAAGAAGATACATTGTAGAAATAGGCGGGGGTTATAACTTTGTGGATGTGTTAACTAGTGACGACCTACGTTGAATGGCCGTTCGGGACTGGTCAGAGAAGAAAGGAATGTTTTACTTCAGCTAGCGAAAGTTAGCCATCGAAGAAAGTCTTGACTAGCTACATATGATAACTTTCTCTTTGCACCCAAATATAAAACATACTGTATTACAGTATCAGTTATTGGTGCCGCGGTGGGAATTCAAAGAGGAAACTGGCCAAAAGAAGAAGGAGGAGGAATTTGCGGCAAGGAAAACTTGTGGAAAAGTGATACCTGAGCCAGTTACGTTAGTATCCATCTTTTCCAAGTAAAGTTGGTTAGCAACTTGGCTAGCTAGTTTGGTAAAAACACGTTTTATAAAGTGCGATAGCTACATAGTTAGCTACTTTAATACAGGTTTACTCACTTCTTGCTCACTTGTTAGTTAGCTAGCTAGCTAACGTTAGTTAGTTGGAACTTGCTGGTTAGCAAGTTGGTGCTAGGTAGCTGCTAGTGCTAGCCATAGCATCACATATATTGTCTTTGATTGCATCTTGCAGTACTCTGGATCATGGATGCTAGCCAATGAATATAAAACAGTTAGCATATCTGCTACTGTGCTAGCAACTGCAGCTAGCTAGCTAGCTATATAATGAAAAATAGCGCTGGCAGGAATCAAATCGCTGAGCATGTATAATTACTAACATGACACAAGCGTACAGGTATTGACAGGATATAAATCATTATTTGCATTCTCTGACTCCTACGTGTCAGACAAACTCAAAACGCCTGTTGACTGTTGATGCAGAGAAAGTGATCAAGGAAGCAGCTCAAGGCAAGGATCTCCTCGATATTGAGATAATAAGAGGCCTTAACTTGAATGAAGAACCAGCATCATAATGAAAGTGACAGTGACATTCGGACAGACAGGTGTCGTGGTCCCGTGTAAGGAGGGATGGACAGTCCGTGATCTCATTCAACAAGCCACACAGAGATACAGGAAATTATTGGAACAGGTAAGCTATAGCAATCGTTTTGAAAAAACTGTTGGGTTGGTGTAATAATGCTGTGTGATTTTATTAGGCCTGTGTCCAGGTTAGGTTGTTTGACCAGATCATTGCAGAACTATGATGAGGATTCTGTTGAAAAGCTAAATTCTGTCTCTTCACTTCATCTTGGTACTGACGTCATCAAATGCCATGGGGACCGATAATCTGTTTGGAAGTTTTGTAGGTTGATGAATATGTATTACAGAAAGATATAATATTACATTATTATAGTAGACTCTAGAGTTTTCTCTTTGTGCAAAGTTGATATGATATTACATTTTTATTCTCAAAGTCTTGGGAAATTAGCCAATGCCAGGGATGTCAAAGTTGCAATAAATTCATTATGAAAAATGTACCCCTTGGGCTTGATATTCAGCGTTCTAAGCTATATGGCTCATTGGGCTCTGGTCAAACGTAGTGCACTGTAAAGGGAACAGGGTGTTATTTGGGACTCAACCATAGCTGCGACTTGTTCCATTACTCTTCAGTGATGAATGCAGATGACACTTCATGAATTCCTTGTGATTCGTCTGGTCTCTGGAGCGGTGAACCCCTGGCCCTCATCAGAGATGTGCTTCAGTCAGTGCTCCGGACCATATTGGCTCCATTATTTAAAGAGCACAGACACCAGACAGTCAGTCAGTCACAGATGCTCTCTTTCTATCTCTCTCTTTTTCTCTCTCCATCTCTCTCTGTCTATCTCTCTGTATCTCTCTTTCTTTGTCTGAGTGTCTCTCTTCACCCCCCCTCTCTTTCTATCTCTCTCTTTTTCTCTCTCCATCTCTGTCTCTATCTGTCTATCTCTCTGTATCTCTCTTTCTTTGTCAGTGTCTCTTCACCCCCCCCCCCCCCCTTTCTATCTCTCTCTCATCATCTCCATCCTTGATAAAAAAACATCTGGGTGTTCTTGACACATTTTATAATGCATCCTTTATAAATGGTAATTCTCATCGTGCTGTCCGGCAGGGCTAGCAGAGATAACATTTTTAGATCCCCACCCACGAGGCTCTACCCTGCTTGCAATACTGTGTGTTAATTGCCCTGGCTCCTAAGCTGGCTGGCGATTTGACTGATTGAGATGTGTGTTTCGAGTTTTAATGTCACATGCACAAGTCCAGTGAAATGCCTTTCTTGCGTGCTCTAAACCCAACAATGCAGTAATCAATATCAATGTAATAATAAAAATAACAAGGTAGAAGAAAAACACACGAGATATAGAAATAACAAAAACACGAGAACTAAGAAGCTAAATACAGGGTCAGTTCCAGGGTCAGTAGCTATATACAGGGACAGTTCCAGGGTCAGTAGCTATATACAGGGACAGTTCCAGGGTCAGTAGCTATATACAGGGACAGTTCCAGGGTCAGTAGCTATATACAGGGTCAGTTCCAGGGTCAGTAGCTATATACAGGGACAGTTCCAGGGTCAGTAGCTATATACAGGGACAGTTCCAGGGTCAGTAGCTATATACAGGGACAGTTCCAGGGTCAGTAGCTATATAAAGGGTCAGTTCCAGGGTCAGTAGCTATATACAGGGACAGTTCCAGGGTCAGTAGTTATATACAGGGACAGTTCCAGGGTCAGTAGCTATATACAGGGTCAGTTCCAGGGTCAGTAGCTATATACAGGGACAGTTCCAGGGTCAGTAGTTATATACAGGGACAGTTCCAGGGTCAGTAGCTATATACAGGGTCAGTTCCAGGGTCAGTAGCTACATACAGGGACAGATCAAATTGAGGTGTGGGTTTTGGGCAGGGGTCTCCAACCTTTTCTAGCATGAGAGCTACTTAAAAAATAAAAATAAAAAAAATGTTGTGAGCTTCTCATTTATTTATATCTTTCAAATAGACACATTCTTCTCTTCTCCCCTGCAGATCTTCCCCCGGGTCCTTAGTGGACAAAACAAAGTAGTACACTATGTGTTCTGTCAATATACCTGGTAAAATAATGGTTAATCAACTACCCTAAGTGGGGCCCTATAAAATCATAGATTTTTTTTTTTCTCTCTCCAAAATTATGTTTTATATTTTCCCAAATGTATGTTTTCTCCGTTTTTAATTTTTTATAGTTTTAATGTTTTGGGGTTTTTCACTCTCAAAATTACAATTGTTCATAGAGAAATAAAGAAATTGGATGTTCTGAGTCCATGGTTACATCACATCAAAATACAATTAATTTTTTTGTTGGTCTGGAAGACACTAACATTGATTTCGGTGTAATTGCATCTAGCTTAGTGAGGAACGGGCCATCTAATGTGCCAGGGAAGCCTACTTTGCAGTTAACATTTTTAATTGAGAAGGTTTTGGGGAAAGTATTTATGTCAACCCCACAAGACGGTTATCACATCAACTGGCTGCACACGGAGTGATAGACAAACACGCGCACCAGACAGACAGACAGACAGACAGACAGACAGACAGACAGACGGGTGATATTGCTGGAAATTTAATTGGCAGGTATTGTTTTAGGTTTGGCTTTTTAGACAATAGCGGCTAACCAGGGGTGGGATAATTTTGCGTTGATTCGATAGTAGCTGAGAGCTTGCGGTGTCTGATACTTGTGAGATTTGCTTGACAGTTTGTGATGGAACACATGACATTGCATACGCTTTTTGGAATTGTTTGTCGAGCGACTGATAGGTGGGCTGCGAGCTACTGGTAGCTGGGGAATCGACCTGTGGGAGACCCCTGCTGTGGGATGATGGAGTTGATGTGTGCCGTAACCAGCCTCTCAAAGCTCTTCATGATTACAGATGTGAGTGATACAGGGTGGTAGGTATTGTGGCAGGAAGCCTTAGAGTTCTCACACACACAGTATGGTGGTGTTATTGTCGAAAAACTGCATAAAATGCGCTGAGTTCGTCAGGTAGAGAGGCACCGTTGGGCAGATCACCGCTGGGTCTTCCTTTGTCATCCATAATAGACTGTAGCCCTTGCCATGCGGCGGGTCTTTGAGCCTGTGTCATATGATTCCACCTTATCGCTATATTGGCCTTTTGCTCCTTTGATGACTGTGGAGGACGTAGCAGGACTTCCTGTTCCTGTCCAGTAACGTTGGTACCAAATCCACGATCGGAGGTCATCCATCATATTATTAAGTGATTGGCCAATAGAATGGAGGGAAGAGGTGGCCGATTTCCCCTTCCCCTTAATCTCTCCAGGATTCACCCTCTCTTGCCTCTTAACGCCGGCGTGTGTGTGTGTGTGTGTGTGTGTGTGTGTCTCTGTGCTCTGTGCAGTGCTGCTGAGACGGTAATATACTTGGCAATAGAAAGGACATTCCCTCCACCATCCATCTCTCATCAGGCTATTGCACAGTGGAGGATCTAAAGGTCACATTGCCCTTTTATATAGTTGATCACTGATTACATTATGTAGACTAGTTGATCACCGATTACATTATGTAGACTAGTTGATCGCTGATTACATTATGTAGACTAGTTGATCGCTGATTACATTATGTAGACTAGTTGATCGCTGATTACATTATGTAGACTAGTTGATCGCCGATTACATTATGTAGACTAGTTGCTCGCTGATTACATTATGTAGACTAGTTGATCGCCGATTACATTATGTAGACTAGTTGATCGCCGATTACATTATGTAGACTAGTTGATCGCCGATTACATTATGTAGACTAGTTGATCGCCGATTACATTATGTAGACTAGTTGATCGCTGATTACATTATGTAGACTAGTTTATCGCTGATTACATTATGTAGACTAGTTGATCGCCGATTACATTATGTAGACTAGTTGCTCTATGATCACAGTGGTGGATAGGGTTATCTACAACTATAAGTTAAGTATAACTATAAGAAATCTAAGATGTGTCAAATAAATGATATCCAGCTCAGGGCTCCAGCTATATATTTGGTTTGCTAAATTGCTAGCTAAGTGGCTAATGTCAAGATAATGCTTCTTGGTTACAGCAGAGACCTTCAATTATTCTATATGTTTTAACATAATAAACCCCAGTATGGTACAGAAACGGTATGATGGTATGAAAATCTGGATACCGCCCATTTTCGCCAGGGACCTCACGATATTATCGCAATACTTATGCGCCGATACGATATGTATTGCGTTTTTATTGCAATTTGATGTTCCAAACATATTGCTCGATCTGCTGCAGAGAGACGAGAGCGAGCATTAGAACATTTTGTTTTGATCAGTCATGGAAATAAAAGTGTTGAAAACATATTGGCTCACTAGCTGCTTGTTTGAAGAAGTGTACTTACTGTGATCAAGATATGGTTGTCCCACTGGCTATCCTAAGTTGAATGCACCAATTTTGTAAGTCGCTCTGGATAACAGCGTCTGCTAAATGACTTAAATGTAAAAATGCTGCAATATAAAGCTGCAATATGTACATGTTTGGGCGACCTGACCAAATTCACATAGAAATGTGAGTTGTAGGTCTGTCATTCTCATTGAAAGCAAGTCTTAACGGTAGCGCTGTTCTGTGTGCGCTATTTCTATGCTTCCATTTTCACGTCTTTTACTTTCGGTTTTGTACACCAGCTTCAAACAGCTGAAAATACAATATTTTCGGTTATGGAAAATATATTTCACAGCGGGTTAGATGGTACAATGATTCTCTACACTATACTTGCTTGTTTTGTCTCACAAACTGAAATTAGGCAAACAAATCGAATTTTAGGAACCAGGAAATGGCGATTTCTGCATGGTACACCTTTAAAAAGAAGATGGGGAAAACAAGCTATTGGTTGAAAAATACCGGAGTTTTGGCACATGTACAGCCGACTAGCATTAGCTAATGCCACCTAGCAAAACAATTTATAATATATAAATATGGGCGGCAGGTAGCCTAGCGGTTAAGAGTGTTGGGCCAGTAACCGAAAGGTCGCTGGTTCGAATCCCCTGAACCGACTAGGTGAAAAATCTCTGTGCCATTGAGCAAGGCACTTAACCCTAATTGCTACTGTAAGTCGCTCTGGATAAGATCGTCTGCTAAATGACAAAAATGTATCTATTTTTTTTAATCGATACTTTGATATTGATATAATATTGTCCAAAATAATATTGCGATATATAACTGTATCGATTTCCCTTCCCCCTCCCCCATGCTGTGCTGGTCTGTGCTGTAACCTAGGCTGAGTGCCAAATGGAATTCTATTCCCTACAAAGTGCACTACTTTTGACCAGAATCTTATGGGCCCAGGTCAAAAGTAGTGGATGATATAGGAAAAAGAAGCTAGCTAGCTAGTGACGTTAAGCTTGCTACAGCTTGCTACAGTGCAGGATTTTACTATGGACATTGCAGGATCATTTGGTAAGTCACACAACTTGCTGCAATTGATTTAATAGGAGTGGACACCTTTTAAGGTAAAGAAGTTAACAACTGTACAAACAGGCTAACTAGCTAACTAATGTAGCTAACTCTTTCAGAACAGACACCTAGCTAGCTAGCGTTGACTGAATACAGCTATTTCTAGCCCAGCTAGCCTCTCCTAGGTTTGGCACATCTGAAGTCCCTCACTGCAAATCATATTGAATACCGTTTTATGCATAGGGGGACACGATCTGCCTGCAAAAGTGACTTTATATTATTGTGGGTATTTACCATGCAGTTAGCTTACTAACCTTGTTAGCTGTTAGCTAGCTGTTAGTTAGCTTGCTTGATCCGATGTCAAAACGACTGTAATGTTAAACAAAGCAAGACCCTGCTCGCTGAATGAACACAACATGTGCAAGATGGTTTCTGACTATACAGTCTGCTTTGTTATTGTGGCATCATGCATTTAGCTAGCTTACTAATGGCGGGTAACAATCCGATGCCTCTTCCTATGTGAAAATCAGCTGATTTTTAGAAAAAAACCAAAGATGCAATTGGATTTCTGACCGGACTGTACAGGCTTATTAACATTATTGTTAGTATTTTATTGTTTTTCCATCTCAAATGGGTAGTTTTAGCTTATTCACTTCTTGATCAGAGTCTTGGTCAAAAAGCCACGCGTGAAGTAGGCGTAAGTATTATTTATTATTTTTTCTTATCAATTATTTTACTCGGCACTTATTTTTCTTAACTGCATTGTTGGTTAAGGGCTTGTCAGTCAGCGTTTCACTGTAAGGTCTACACCTGTTGGATTCAGCACATGTGACAAATACAATTTGATTTTTGATGTAAAACAATGCTGTAGGTTGATTTGAGCATTTCAGCTCCACTACTGCTGTGATTACTGGTATAGTGAAGTGGTCTGCCTGCATCCCAAATGGCACCCTATTCCCTACATAGTGCACTACTTTTAACCAGGGCTCATAGGACCCTAGGGCTCTGGTCAAATGTAATGCAGTATGTAGGGAATAGGGTGCCATTTGGGACGTAACCTAGGTGTTGATTTCCCTTCTACTTTTTACAGTAGTTACTGGCTGTAACAGTCAAGGTGTTTTCTTGTAGGTGTTTTTGCATTTCAAACAACATTTTTCATCTTCGGCATTATAGCCTACAACATTGTGGAATAGAATGAGTCGGAGATTAGCTGTAGCCTTAATTCAATAGATTTTCCCCCATTAGCCTTCCATGCTCTGTAACTGTCTGTCTGTCTGTCTGCCTGACGGACTGCCTGAAGTATTTACCTTAGTAGTGATGATACTCTCGAGGATTGTTACCGCCACAACCATGTACACTGCTCCACCTCATCGTGACCCAAGGTCAATGGAATCATCAAAGGTCCATCCAGCAGTGGTTAACGTTGATACAGCCAGATGCTACAAAACTGAACCAGTCCTTCGATTTGACAAACAAAGTGGTCATGAGCACAGAGGTCTACCTGTCAGTCCTTCAGGTAACCAGCAGAACTGCAATATATTCCCCCCTCTCCAGAACACCATTAAAAGCTACAGAGGAGAGAGAATTTCTGTAGGAGAACAACCCCACAACATTGGGAGGTCCAACCAAGCTCACCTGCCGTCTCCTCAGCCACAACCACGGCCTGCAACGGCCCTCCGAGAGCTACAGATGTAACTAAATACCTGATACTAAGATATGCTTAGTTAAAGTGTATCCCGTAGGTCACAGAGAGAAGGCAGTCAGAATGTATGCCGTGTTAGATGAACAGAGCAACAAGTCGTTAGCCAGAACTGAGTTCTTCGACCTCTTGGCTGTCAGAGGAGGTTCAGCTCCCTAAACTCTGTCCAGGAGTTATGGAGACATCTGGGAGAAGAACAAGCAACTACATTGTGGAGTCATTGGAAGGAAAAACACAGCTTAATCTTCCCACTCTCATAGAATGTGACATGATAGATCAGAGATTCCCTCGCCTGAAATTGCACGTCTTCACGATGCCTGTTGCAGACAAGATTCCAGCACTAGACCCGGGCGCAGCAATCCTTCTCCTGCTCGGACGACCTAGCCGCATACTGTGTGCCTACCTGTCAAAGATGGCCGCCACCCCATGCACTGTGTGCTTACCTGTCAAAGATGGCCGCCACCCCCTGCACTGTGTGCGTTGTCCCGGTGCCTGCTCATTGGCCAGCAGGACCCCGTTCCTTCACAGCGATGGAGCGGTGCGAGAAGGAGGCGATCAGAAGTTCACTCCACCCTGACACACACAGGTTGAAAAAGAGAGGGGTGAAGACAGGAGAGGAGCAGAGGAGGGAGGAGGAGAGACCGACGGGACGGGACAGAGACGTACTAAGAGTGCTCAAAGTCAGAGAGCAATACAACGGGCCTCACAACGCACCCTACGCACAACGCCTTGACCTCGGATGGGTCATCATCGGTGTTGTATGTCTGAACGGATCTCACAAGCTAGCTGAAGTTAGTGTTTACGGAACAAATGTGCTGCAAAATGGACACACAGCATTCCTTAGCCCTTGTGCTAACATCTTTCAGATCAAAGAGAGACTGAATAACACAACTTCAGGAAAGCTCAGAGTTGCATAGAGGCCGCTGTCCCAGCTGGAGATACGGACGACTTCGGATGCAAAGTGTTTGAAAGAACACTTTTTAATGACGACAAGCCAGCCCCATCGATTTTGAAGCTCGACCTTCCTTGAGATCATGGACAGAAGTCTTCATGGACAAGTCTAAAAGCTGGGTAGCTCCTCTACCTTTCCGTTCACACCGGCGTCCCTAACCACAGAGGACAGGCACTAAAACGACTCGCTTCTCGACGTACTCTGGATAGAAAAACACTTTCATGACTTCATGCAGAAGATCTTCGACAATGATCAAGCTGAAAAAGCTCCACCGTTGAAGGGAAAACAAGAATGTTGGTACTTACCCATCTTTGGCGGGTATCATCCCCAAAAACCAGGTCAGATACAAGTATGATATATAATATGTGATGTTTGACTCCAGCGCTAAGCATGACGGCGTCTCCCTCAGTGATGTCCTCCTCAGTGGACCAGACCTGAATAACACACTCCTCGGAGTCCTCATCCGATTCTGAAAAGAACGTATGGCAGTCACAGCTGATGTGCAACAGATGTTCTGCTGCTTCTTTGTCAGAGAAGACCACCGATATTACCTGAGGTTCCAACGGCCTTAGCAAAGACATCACAGAATACAGGATGAAAGTACATGTGTTTCGACAACAGTGGCCTTCTACTTCCCGAGTGGCGCATTGGTCTAAGGCTAGCTGTGCCACTAGAGATCCTGGTTCGAATCCAGGCTCTGTCGTAGCCGGCCGTGACCGGGAGACCCATGGGGCGGCGCACAATTGGCCCAGCGTCGTCCAGTGTAGGGGAGGGAATGGCCGGCAGGGATGTAGCTCAGTTGGTAGAGCATGGTGTTTGCAACGCCAGGGTTGTGGGTTCGATTCCCACTAGGGGCCAGTATGAAAAAAAAAATTATGTATGAACTCACTAACTGTAAGTAGCTCTGGATAAGAGCGTCTGCTAAATGACTAAAATGTAAATGTAAAATGTACAGCCTGAGGATGAAGCCCAGAAGGGTGAAGAAGAGCACAGATGAAACACATGTCATGAGAAACTTCTATGTCGACGATGGATTTACCTCATTCTCCAGCGACGAAGAAGCAATTGACATCCTGAAAAGAACGAGAAATGTTAGCCGAGTCAAGCGTGAGGTTGCACAAGATGGCCTCCGACAGCAGCAAAGTCATGGAAGCATTTTTTTCCCCCCCAGAGGATCACGCAAAAGATCTCAAAGATCTGGATCTAGGGGTAGATCCACTACCTCTCCAGCAAAGCTTAGGCATCTGTTGGAATCTGGAAACAGACAGCTTCACCGTTTCGTGTATCCCGAGAAGAGAAGCCATTCACAAGAAGAAGTGTCCTCTCCGCGGTCAACAGCCTATGCTACCCCCTGGGGTTTGTAGCACCTATCACTATGCAAGGCAAGGCTTTAATGAGAGGAATCTCTACTGAACATGAACAATGTGAATGGGACACCCCTCTACAAGGAGAGAAAGAGATGCAGTGGAAAGACTCACTGATGGAACTCAAACAGCTCACTATCCGAAGGCCCGATGTCCCTGTCTACTTGTCTTCCACGCAGCGAAGATAACTGTGCATCTTCTCAGACCCATCCACTATGGCCATATCAGCTGTTGCCAACCTCCAGTGGTCGATGTCGAAGGAAGAAGTCATGTCGGGTTCATCATGGGAAAGTCCAAACTGGCTCCACGTCCTGCTCACACTGTACCCACGCCTAGAGCTTTGTGCCGCTGTCTTAGCAGTTGAGATGGCAGACCTGATCATTGATGAGCTGGACATTGAGATGCATGCAGTGTGAAGTTCTACACAGACAGCAAGATTGTGCTAGGATATATTCACAACACCTCAAGAAGATTCTACGTGTCGAACAGAGACCTGTGGCCCCCACGTCAGTACGGACAAAAATCCAGCAGATCATGGATCTTGGCCTGTGCTAGCAGTCGTCCTCAAACACATCACCTGGTTCTCAGGCCCACCCTTCCTGACAAAGATGGAGAGAGAAGAGACTACTCAGTCAGAAACCTTCGAACTTGTGGGATCAGATACTGACACAGAGATCCGGCCGCAAGTCACAACCTTCACCAGATACTGACACAGAGATCCGGCCGCAAGTCACAACCTTCACCAGATACTGACACAGAGATCCGGCCGCAAGTCACAACCTTCACTACCGAAGCTACTGAAGACCAACACGGGTTTCGAACGGTTCTCCAGCTGGAAGTCGCGAGACCCGAGCAATCGCAAAACTAATCCACATGGCCAAATCCTTCTCCAGGGCTCCGGACGGTGACAAGGGCTAACCATCTTAAACAAGCCAAAAACCACCACCAGATGCAGACATCAAGAAGTCTTCAAAGACTAAATCAAGTGCCTCGCCAAAAGAGAAGAGGTCACCAAACACAGTCCACTAAAGAAGCTGGTCCCTATCATCGATAAGGACGGGTTGATAAGAACAGGAGGTCGCACAGCGGCAGCTGATATGTCATGGGAAGACATTACACCATTAAGATGTAGAGAGCATGTAGCCTGCAGCAGTGCATTAAACCAAAAAGATATACACTGAACAGAAAAATAAACACAACATGCAGAAATTTCAAAGATTTTACTGAGTTACAGTTCATATAAGGAAATCAGTCAATTTAAATAAATTCATTAGGCCCTAATCTATGTATTTCACATGACTGGGAATACAGATATGCATCTGTTGGTCACAGATACCTTTTTTTTTTTTTAAGTAGGGGAAACTAGTCTGTATCTGGTGTGACCACCATTTGCCTCATGCAGAGTGACACATCTCCTTCACATAGTTGATCAGGCTGTTGATTGTGGCCTGTGGAATGTTGTCCCACTCCTCTTCAATGTCTGTGTGAAGTTGCTGGATATTGGCGGGAACTGGAACACGCTGTCGTACACATCGATCCAGAGCATCCCAAACATGCTTAATGGGTGACATGTCTGGTGAGTATGCAGGCCATGGAAGAACTGGGACATTTTCAGTTTCCAGGAATTGTGTACAGATCCTTGCGACATGGGGCCGTGCATTATCATGCTGAAACATGAGGTGATGGCGGTGGATGAATAGCATGACAATGGGTTTCAGGATCTCGTCACGGTATCTCTGTGCATTCAGATGGCCATCGATAAAATGCAATTGTGTTTGTTGTCCGTAGCTTATGCCTGCCCATACCATAACCCCACCGTCACCATGGGGAACTCTGTTCACAACATTGACATCAGCAAATCGCTCGCCCCCATACAACACCATCTGCCCGGTACAGTTGAAACTGGGATTCATCTGTGAAAAGCTTCTCCAGCGTGCCAGTGGCCATCGAAGGTGAGCATTTGCCCACTGAAGTCGAATACGACGGCGAACTGCAGTCAGGTCAAGACCCTGGTGAGGACGACGAGCACGCAGATGAGCTTCCCTGAGAAGGTTTCTGACAGTTTGTGCAGAAATGCTTAGTTTGTGCAAACCCACAGTTTCATCAGCTGACCAGATGGCTGGTCTCAGACGATCCCGCAGGGGAAGAAGCCGGATGTGGAGGTTCTGGGCTGACGTGGTTACACGTGGTCTGCGGTTGTAAGGCCGGTTGGATGTACTGCCAAAATTCTCTAAAATGACGTTGGAGAGAAATGAACATTCAATTCTCTGGCAACAACTCTGGTGGACATTCCTGCAGTCACCATTCCAATTGCATGCTCCCTCAACTTGATACATCTGTGGCATTGTGTTGTGTGACAAAACTGCACATTTTAGTGGCCTTTTATTGTCCCCAGCACAAGGTGCACCTGTGTAATGATCATGCTTTTTAATCAGCTTCTTGATATGCCACACCTGTCAGGTGGATGGATTATCTTGGCAAATGAGAAATGCTCACTAACAGGGATGTAAACAAATTTGTGCACAAAATTTGAGAGAAATACACTTTTTGTTCGTATTAAAAATGTCTGGGATCTTTTATTTCAGCTCATGAAACATGGGACCAACTCTTTACATGTTGCGTTTTTATATTTTTGTTAATTGTAGTAAAGAGCTTGTGGCCTGCAGCAGTGCATTCTCCGAATAGTCAGTGGAGCCTGAAGCAGGGGAGGGAGGAAGTGAGAGGGAGGGAGGGAGGGAGGGAGGGAGGGAGGGAAGATGGGAGTCACTCAGGAAGTTATCAGCCTGCTAAAAAGGGCCACTTAATTACTAAGACAAATGGATGGAGGGAGGGAGGGAGGGGGGGAGCTGCATTGCTGTTTTTTCATTAGGGCCAGGAATGCCAGATGCCTGAGTGCTGAGCAGAACAGAGCTGAGCAGAACAGAGCTGAGCAGAACAGAGCTGAGCGGGCTGAATGCTGCCAGAATGAGCTGATAGCATCTAAACCCATGGACCAGCGCCAGAAAACAAACAATTAGCACAGAAGAGGAGGCAGGGCCGTCTGTTAGAAAGATGTTACCATCCAGGGAGAGGAATAACAACTAGCCATGTGGAATAACAACTAGCCATGTGGAATAACAACTAGCCATGTGGAATAACAACTAGACATGCGGAATAACAACTAGCCATGTGGAATAACAACTAGCCATGCGGAATAACAACTAGCCATGTGGAATAACAACTAGCCATGTGGAATAACAACTAGCCATGTGGAATAACAACTAGCCATGTGGAATAACAACTAGACATGTGGAATAACAACTAGCCATGTGGAATAACAACTAGCCATGTGGAATGTTACTGGCAATACAGACCTTAGGGTTTAATGGGTTATGGTTTTATGGGTTATGGTTTTATGGGTTATGGTTTTATGTTTTATGGGTTATGCTTTTATGGGTTATGGTGTTATGGGTTATGGTGTTATGGGTTATGGTGTTATGGGTTAGGGTTTTATGTTTTATGGTTTTATGGGTTATGGTGTTATGGGTTATGGTGTTATGGTGTTATGGGTTATGGTGTTATGGGTTATGGTGTTATGGGTTATGGTGTTATGGGTTAGGGTTTTATGTTTTATGGGTTAGGGTTTTATGGGTTATGGTGTTATGGGTTATGGTTTTATGGGTTATGGTTTTATGGGTTATGGTGTTATGGGTTATGGTGTTATGGGTTATGGTGTTATGGGTTATGGTGTTATGGGTTAGGGTTTTATGTTTTATGGGTTAGGGTTTTATGGTGTTATGGGTTATGGTTTTATGGGTTATGGTTTTATGGGTTATGGTGTTATGGGTTATGGTTTTATGGGTTATGGTTTTATGGGTTAGGGTGTTATGGGTTAGGGTGTTATGGGTTATGGGTTAGGGTTTTATGGGTTATAGTGTTATGGGTTATGGGGTTATGGGTTATGGTTTTATGGGTTAGGGTTTTATGGGTTATGGTTTTATGGGTTATGGGTTAGGGTTTTATGGGTTATGGTTTTATGGGTTAGGGTTTTATGGGTTATGGGTTATAGGTTTTATGGTTTTATGGGTTATGGTTTTATGGGTTATGGTTTTATGGGTTTTATGGGTTATGGGTTATGGTTTTATGGGTTATGGGTTTGGGTTTTATGGTGTTATGGGTTATGGTTTTATGGGTTATGGGTTTTATGGTTTTATGGGTTAGGGTTTTATGGGTTATGGTGTCAGAGGGTGGCTGATAGGCCTACAGTTCATGTTCTGACTATAACTTCATGTTACCGTTCTTCCTTTCTTCTGACAGTAAGTTAGGCCCTACGTTGTAGACGTATGGGTGGTTTTGCAACAGGAAGATCAACATGTCTACATGTTATGGTTTCAAACTGGGTGACAGGCTAACCCTAACCCTTATTGATAGGGAGTGAGCTACACTGTAGGCTTTCTGAAAGCCATAATCACATCTTGCGCTAGCTATTCATTCAGTGTCTGTCAGAGAGACTACACTGACTTTAAAAGGATCCTTTTGCAACACTTGCCTGCCCCTCGTTGACAGTGAGCTACACTGTAAGTGACACATTCTCAAAGGCGAGAGAGAGAGAGAGAGAATTTTTTTTGTAACACTGTATAAAAATAAGGTCTCACTTCTCCAAAGACAACCCTGGTTCCACAGAGGAATGTAATGTGGATCTGACTAGCTGAGCTACTTCTTGTCTTTGTTCAGAGACCTTCAGGATCCTCTCACCTCCCTCTGTAGTGCTGGGTCTTTTAACAGGCGTCTACAGGGTATACCGTCTAAGCCAGGCCTAGGATGACTCGCACTACTCTAGCTGGCCAATGTAAAGCATGTGATGTAATACGGGATGTTCTGTCTTGTCTGGAAGATGCATCCCAAATGGTACCCTATTCCCTGCTTTTAACCAGGGCCCATAAAACTCTAGTCAAAAGTAGTGCACTATGTAGGGAATAGGGTGCCATTCTCTGGTCTAAAGTAGTGCACTATGTAGGGAATAGGGTGCCATTCTCTGGTCTAAAGTAGTGCACTATATAGGGAATAGGGTGCCATTCTCTGGTCTAAAGTAGTGCACTACATAGGGAATAGGGTGCCATTCTCTGGTCTAAAGTAGTGCACTATATAGGGAATAGGGTGCCATTCTCTGGTCTAAAGTAGTGCACTATATAGGGAATAGGGTGCCATTCTCTGGTCTAAAGTAGTGCACTATATAGGGAATAGGGTGCCATTCTCTGGTCTAAAGTAGTGCACTATATAGGGAATAGGGTGCCATTCTCTGGTCTAAAGTAGTGCACTATATAGGGAATAGGGTGCCATTCTCTGGTCTAAAGTAGTGCACTATATAGGGAATAGGGTGCCATTCTCTAGTGTAGAACTGTCTAGAGATTGTGATGATGCACGGGGCCGAGGCTTGGTGGAGGTCTGTCTGTGATTAGTAATTGTGTGAGAGAAGTTGTTTCCTGATCATTGTGGTCCAGCTCACTAGGTAGAGATCTGGGATCTCTCTCTCTCTCTCTCTCTCTCTCTCTCTCTCTCTCTCTCTCTCTCTCTCTCTCTCTCTCTCTCTGTCTCTCTCTCTGTCTGTCTGTGTCTCTGTCTCTGTCTCTGTCTCTGTCTCTGTCTCTGTGTCTGTGTCTCTGTCTCTCTCTCTCTCAACACCATCCATATTGGATTTCTATTTGCCATATATATTTCAACTGTGATGTTTTACAAGAGTTATGAACCTTTTTATTCTCATTGTTTCTACAGATTGTGAATTAAAAATAAACATTTTTGCTAAAAGTATTATGATATTATTGATCGATTGACTATGACTTTTCAGATCACCCAGTAATGCTATCTGCAAGGTTAGCTCCAGGTAAATATTGCATGTGCTCGCCAGAGGTAGCCTGACTGCCATTAGGTACCGAGATGAGATCCTCAGACCCCTTGTGAGACCTTATGCTGGTGCGGTTGGCCCTGGGTTCCTCCTAATGCAAGACAATGCTAGACCTCATGTGGCTGGAGTGTGTCAGCAGTTCCTGCAAGAGGAAGGCATTGATGCTATGGACTGGCCCGCCCGTTCCCCAGACCTGAATCCAATTGAGCACATCTGGGACATCATGTCTCGCTCCATCCACCAACGCCACGTTGCACCACAGACTGTCCAGGAGTTGGCGGATGCTTTAGTCCAGGTCTGGGAGGAGATCCCTCAGGAGACCATCCCCCACCTCATCAGGAGCATGCCCAGGCGTTGTAGGGAGGTCATACAGGCACGTGGAGGCCACACACACTACTGAGCCTCATTTTGACTTGTTTTAAGGACATTACATCAAAGTTGGATCAGCCTGTAGTGTGGTTTTCCACTTTAATTTTGAGGGTGACTCCAAATCCAGACCTCCATGGGTTGATACATTTGATTTCCATTGATAATTTTTGTGTGATTTTGTTGTCAGCACATTCAACTATGTAAAGGAAAAAGTATTTAATAAGATTATTTCATTCATTCAGATCTAGGATGTGTTATTTTAGTGTTCCCTTTATTTTTTTTGAGCAGTGTATATGGGATGGCTGTCAATCCTTTGGTCCTTAAATGAAACTGGTATACTTTTTTATTTATCACAGTTTTCCTTAACCAATTATGTTCTTTAATGCAAGACCGACAGACAAGTTCCTTACTTTTTCCCCCCTCCACTTTCCTCTTCCATTTTTGCGGTAAGGCTGCAATTATTTGGTTGTAATTTTGGGTAGAGCAGACATTTCCATATGTTTTTGTTAGCTGCATGTGCGACATAACTCCACCAGTCCTACCGATGATATCATTTACGAAGATTATACCTTTTTTAAACATTTTGTCAAAAAAAAGAAGTTTTTTTGTCAATTAGTATATTTGAGTTTAACCACAATATTTGTTGCATTATTTTCGTTTCTGGAGGATTCAATTGAAATTGCAACCAACTTTCTATTGCTTGTTTTAGAAATAGTGATATTTGGGAGATGATTTCCTTTTCAAATAACTGAAAGTGAGAGGTTGTAATCTGAATAAAGAGAAAAAGGCCTTTCTTGAACATGGGTTGAGACCTTCTGACTAATTTGCTACAGAACCAGTTCGGATTTAAGTATAACTTTTGTATGACTGAAGCTTTTAGTGATAGGTCTAATGCTTTAATATTTAATCATTTCTCTCCTCCGAATTCATATTCATTATATAAATAGGCCAGTTTAATTTTGTCTGGCTTGCCGTTCCAAATAAAATGGAATATTTATTTCTCATATAATTTAAAAAACTGTTCGCTAGGCGTAGGCAAGACCATAAGCAAATAGGTAAACTGGGATAATACTAAAGAGTTAATCAGGGGGATTTTTCCACAAATAGACAGGTATTTACCTTTCCATGGTAGCAAGATCTTTTCTATTTTTGCCAACTTTCTATTAAAATGTATTGGAGTGAGATCATTTATTTCCTTTGGGATATGTATTCCGAGTATATCCACATCACCATCAGACCATTTTATTGGTAAACTACATGGTAATGTAAAAATAGTATTTTTTTGTGATCCAGAGAGTACATTTGTCATAATTTGGTTGTAATCCAGAGAGGTTAGAAGTTATTGCCAAGTTATTGTTACTGAGAGGTTAGAAGTTATTGTTACCGAGAGGTTAGAAGTTATTGTTACCGGGAGGTTAGAAGTTATTGTTTCCGAGAGGTTAGAAGTTATTGTTACCGAGAGGTTAGAAGTTATTGTTACTGAGAGGTTAGAAGTTATTGCCAAGTTATTGTTACCGAGAGGTTAGAAGTTATTGTTACTGAGAGGTTAGAAGTTATTGTTACTGAGAGGTTAGAAGTTATTGTTACCGAGAGGTTAAAGTTATTGTTACCGAGAGGTTAGAAGTTATTGTTACCGAGAGGTTAGAAGTTATTGTTACTGAGAGGTTAGAAGTTATTGCCAAGTTATTGTTACAGAGAGGTTAGAAGTTATTGTTACCGAGAGGTTAGAAGTTATTGTTACTGAGAGGTTAGAAGTTATTGCCAAGTTATTGTTACAGAGAGGTTAGAAGTTATTGTTACTGAGAGGTTAGAAGTTATTGTTACAGAGAGGTTAGAAGTTATTGTTACCGAGAGGTTAGAAGTTATTGTTACAGAGAGGTTAGAAGTTATTGTTACCGAGAGGTTAGAAGTTATTGTTACCGAGAGGTTAGAAGTTATTGTTACTGAGAGGTTAGAAGTTATTGCCAAGTTATTGTTACAGAGAGGTTAGAAGTTATTGTTACCGAGAGGTTAGAAGTTATTGTTACTGAGAGGTTAGAAGTTATTGCCAAGTTATTGTTACAGAGAGGTTAGAAGTTATTGTTACTGAGAGGTTAGAAGTTATTGTTACAGAGAGGTTAGAAGTTATTGTTACCGAGAGGTTAGAAGTTATTGTTACAGAGAGGTTAGAAGTTATTGTTACCGAGAGGTTAGAAGTTATTGTTACCGAGAGGTTAGAAGTTATTGTTACAGAGAGGTTAGAAGTTATTGTTACTGAGAGGTTAGAAGTTATTGTTACCGAGAGGTTAGAAGTTATTGTTACCGAGAGGTTAGAAGTTATTGTTACCGAGAGGTTAGAAGTTATTGTTACCGAGAGGTTAGAAGTTATTGTTACTATTTGTGTATTTATTCCTCGTGTTATAATTTTTCTATAATTTTTCTATAATTTTTCTATTTTTCTCTCTGCGTTGTTGGGAAGGGCCAGTAAGTCAGCATTTCACTGTTAGTCGACACCTGTTATTTACGAAGCATGTGACAAATACAATTAGATTTGACATGTTGTTTTTATAATAGCTGTCAAGCGGTGGTGTGTTGTCATTAATCAGGGGCACTAGCAGCAGTGTAGAGGCCCAGGTCAGGTCCCTGTTCCTCCCAGCTCCAGCCTCCACTCTGGCCTCTGTCCCCCCAGGTCAGGTCCCTGTTCCTCCCAGCTCCAGCCTCCCCTCTGGCCTCTGTCCCCCCAGGTCAGGTCCCTGTTCCTCCCAGCTCCAGCCTCCTCTCTGGCCTCTGTCCCCCCAGGTCAGGTCCCTGTTCCTCCCAGCTTCAGCCTCCCCTCTGGCCTCTGTCCACCCAGGTCAGGTCCCTGTTCCTCCCAGCTCCAGCCTCCCCTCTGGCCTCTGTCCCCCCAGGTCAGGTCCCTGTTCCTCCCAGCTCCAGCCTCCCCTCTGGCCTCGGTCCCCCCAGGTCAGGTCCCTGTTCCTCCCAGCTCCAGCCTCCACTCTGGCCTCTGTCCCCCCAGGTCAGGTCCCTGTTCCTCCCAGCTCCAGCCTCCCCTCTGGCCTCTGTCCACCCAGGTCAGGTCCCTGTTCCTCCCAGCTCCAGCCTCCTCTCTGGACCCCCAGGTCAGGTCCCTGTTCCTCCCAGCTCCAGCCTCCTCTCTGGCCTCTGTCCCCCCAGGTCAGGTCCCTGTTCCTCCCAGCTCCAGCCTCCCCTCTGGCCTCTGTCCCCCCAGGTCAGGTCCCTGTTCCTCCCAGCTCCAGCCTCCCCTCTGGCCTCTGTCCCCCCAGGTCAGGTCCCTATTCCTCCCAGCTCCAGCCTCCTCTCTGGCCTCTGTCCCCCCAGGTCAGGTCCCTGTTCCTCCCAGCTCCAGCCTCCCCTCTGGCCTCTGTCACCCCAGCTCTGGATGACTGTAGAGAATGGGAGTGCCTGTATCTGGCGGAGGTAGTTTTAATGAGTAGCAAGCTAGTTCTCTCCATTTGTTGAGGCCTAGAGACTGTACTCGGGGCAGACACTTGCATTATTAGGCAGACTTCGAAGTCTTTTCTGTTTCTCCACTTAGAGATTTCAACTGTCAAGTGTTACCCAACCTAAAAACATTAGGCAAACATTGTAATTTCATAAATTACATTGGAATTACAAAATATCTAATTCACAGATGTATCCTGTTGTTAAAAAAAAGAGACATGCTGTTTATTGTGCCTTTTGTGAGGTGGTGTTGTGGACAATGGAGACATCATGCACTCTGTTTGTGTACCGTCAATGAATGAGGATGTTGATTGGTTGTGTTCGTTGTGCCATTAAGACATTAGGATGTTGATTGGTTCATGTTTGTGTTCCATAATGAAGTGAGGATGTTTGATTGGTTCATGTTTGTGTTCCATAATGAAGTGAGGATGTTTGATTGGTTCATGTTTGGGTTCCATGATAAAGTGAGGATGTTTGATTGGTTCATGTTTGTGTTCCATAATGAAATGAGGATGTTTAATTGGTTCATGTTTATGTTCCATGATGAAGTGAGGATGTTTGATTGGTTCATGTTTGTGTTCCATGATGAAGTGAGGATGTTTGATTGGTTCATGTTTGTGTTCCATGATGAAGTGAGGATGTTTGATTGGTTCATGTTTGTGTTCCATGATGAAGTGAGGATGTTTGATTGGTTTGTGTTCCATGATGAAGTGAGGATGTTTGATTTGGTTCATGTTTGTGTTCCATGATGAAGTGAGGATGTTTGATTGATTGGTTGATGTGCTTCCTCTATAGGAGGGAGACTTCCTGGTTCGTACACACCATGTGGAGTACTGTGACGGGGGTATCCTGGACCCTGATGATGTACTGACTGACCTGGTGGAGGACAGAGACAAGGTAACGATCATCTACTGGTCCCAAATGGCACCCTATTCCCTATGTAGTGCACTACTTTTGACCAGGGAAATTGCACCCTATTCCCTACGTATTGCACTACTTTTGGACAAAGAAAAGGTAACAATGATCTATTGTGTAGCTATCAGTGCTTTCTTTGGTGACTGTACCCTCAATCACATGTTGGTGACTGTACCCTCAATCACATGTTGGTGACTGTACCCTCAATCACATGTTGGTGACTGTACTGTCAATCACATGTTGGTGACTGTACTGTCAATCACATGTTGGTGACTGTACTGTCAATCACATGTTGGTGACTGTACTGTCAATCACATGTTGGTGACTGTACCCTCAATCACATGTTGGTGACTGTACTGTCAATCACATGTTGGTGACTGTACCCTCAATCACATGTTGGTGACTGTACTGTCAATCACATGTTGGTGACTGTACCCTCAATCACATGTTGGTGACTGTACTGTCAATCACATGTTGGTGACTGTACCCTCAATCACATGTTGGTGACTGTACTGTCAATCACATGTTGGTGACTGTACCCTCAATCACATGTTGGTGACTGTACTGTCAATCACATGTTGGTGACTGTACCCTCAATCACATGTTGGTGACTGTACTGTCAATCACATGTTGGTGACTGTACTGTCAATCACATGTTGGTGACTGTACTGTCAATCACATGTTGGTGACTGTACTGTCAATCACATTTTGCTCTGCCCATAGTAGGCTACATAGCAACTGGTCAGTAGGCCTATTTACTAGTACCCCGGGTTGAGAACCATTGGGTTAAGAGGTATACCCCGGGTTGAGAACCATTGGGTTAAGAGGTATACCCCGGGTTGAGAACCATTGGGTTAAGAGGTATACCCCGGGTTGAGAACCATTGGGTTAAGAGGTATACCCCGGGTTGAGAACCATTGGGTTAAGAGGTATGCCCCAGGTTGAGAACCATTGGGTGAAGAGGTATGCCCCAGGTTGAGAACCATTGGGTTAAGAGGTATACCCCGGGTTGAGAACCATTGGGTTAAGAGGTATGCCCCAGGTTGAGAACCATTGGGTGAAGAGGTATGCCCCAGGTTGAGAACCATTGGGTTAAGAGGTATACCCCGGGTTGAGAACCATTGGGTTAAGAGGTATACCCCGGGTTGAGAACCATTGGGTTAAGAGGTATACCCCAGGTTGAGAACCATTGGGTTAAGAGGTATACCCCGGGTTGAGAACCATTGGTCTAAGAGGTATACCCCAGGTTGAGAACCATTGGTCTAAGAGGTATACCCCAGGTTGAGAACCATTGGTCTAAGAGGTATGCCCCAGGTTGAGAACCATTGGGTTAAGAGGTATGCCCCGGGTTGAGAACCATTGGGTTAAGAGGTATGCCCCAGGTTGAGAACCATTGGGTTAAGAGGTATGCCCCAGGTTGAGAACCATTGGGTTAAGAGGTATGCCCCAGGTTGAGAACCATTGGGTTAAGAGGTATACCCCGGGTTGAGAACCATTGGGTTAAGAGTTGTATTAAGAGTTATTCCCATCACGGGCGTAGATCTCATCATGCTGCTAGTTATCTATTGGGGCCCTGATAATATTAGAACTGATGATGAGGTAAGGAGGACGTCTAGAGGAGGACGTCTAGAGGAGGACGTCTAGAGGAGGACGTCTAGATATATGGCTCAGTCCCAAATGGCACCCTATTCCCTATGTAGTGCACTACTTTAGACCAGAGAATGGCCCCCTATTCCCTATATAGTGCACTACTTTAGACCAGAGAATGGCCCCCTATTCCCTATATAGTGCACTACTTTTGACCAGGGAAAGAATATTCCTATTGCCTCTGACCAGAATATTCCTATTGCCTCTGACCAGAATATTCCTATTGCCTCTGACCAGAATATTCCTATTGCCTCTGACCAGAATATTCCTATTGCCTCTGACCAGAATATTCCTATTGCCTCTGACCAGAATATTCCTATTGCCTCTGACCAGAATATCGGTCGTCATTTTCTGTTCGTCTCGACGTGATGATTCTACATGTTGAATGGCCACCACTTGTGGACACCCAGCAGGTGATCACTAACACAACACACCACAGCCACCTGTTGCTTTTAGCCGTTGGTCTTTGCTGTGTTTCTAATCTACAAGCTATTTAGGTGTTTTGGTATTTTATCAGGATCCCCATTAGCTGTTGTGAAAGCAGCAGCTGCTCTTCCTGGGGTCCACACAAAACATGACACATGACATAATACAGAACATTAATAGACAAGAACAGCTCAAGGACAGAACTACATCAATTTAAAAAAGGCACACGTAGCCTACATATCAATACATACACACAAACTATCTAGGTCAAATAGGGGAGAGGCGTTGTGCTGTGGGGCGTTGGTTTATCTGTTTTTTGAAAACAGATTTGCTGTTCATTTGAGCAATATGAGATGGACCATGCAATAATGGTTCTATATAATACTGTAAGCTTACTTGAATTTGTTCTGGATTTGGGGACTGTGAAAAGACCCCTGGTGGCATGTCTGGTGGGGTAAGTGTGTGTGTCAGACATGTGTGTAAATTGACTATGCAAACAATTTGGGATTTTCAACACATTCATGTTTCTTATAAAAATAAGCGATGCAGTCAGTCTCTCCTCAACTCTTAGCCAAGAGAGACTGGCATGCATAGTATTTATATCAGCCCTCCGATTACAATGAAGAGCAAGACGTGCCGCTCTGTTCTGGACCAGCTGCAGCTTAACTACAGTGAGGGAAAAAAGTATTTGATCCCCTGCTGATTTTGTACGTTTGCCCACTGACAAAGACATGATCAGTCTATAATTTTAATGGTAGGTTTATTTGAACAGTGAGAGACAGAATAACAAAAAAATCCAGAAAAACACTTGTCAAAAATGTTATAAATTAATTTGCATTTTAATTATGGAAATAAGTATTTGACCCCCCTGCAAAACATGATTTAGTACTTGGTGGCAAAACCATTGTTGGCAATCAGAGGTCAGACATTTCTTGTAGTTGGCCACCAGGTTTGCACACATCTCAGGAGGGATTTTGTCCCACTCCTCTTTGCAGATCTTCTCCAAGTCATTAAGGTTTCGAGGCTGACGTTTGGCAACTCGAACCTTCAGCTCCCTCCACAGATTTTCTATGGGATTAAGGTCTGGAGACTGGCTAGGCCACTCCAGGACCTTAATGTGCTTCCTCTTGAGCCACTCCTTTGTTGCCTTGGCCGTGTGTTTTGGGTCATTGTCATGCTGGAATACCCATCCACAACCCATTTTCAATGCCCTGGCTGAGGGAAGGAGGTTCTCACTCAAGATTTGACGGTACATGGCCCCGTCCATCGTCCCTTTGATGCGGTGAAGTTGTCCTCTCCCCTTAGCAGAAAAACACCCCCAAAGCATAATGTTTCCACCTCCATGTTTGACGGTGGGGATGGTGTTCTTGGTCGTAGGCAGCATTCCTCCTCCTCCAAACACGGCGAGTTGAGTTGATGCCAAAGAGCTCGATTTTGTTCTCATCTGACCACAACACTTTCACCCAGTTCTCCTCTGAATCATTCAGATGTTCATTGGCAAACTTCAGACGGCCCTGTATATGTGCTTTCTTGAGCAGGGGGACCTTGCGGACGCTGCAGGATTTCAGTCCTTCACGGCATAGCGTGTTACCAATTGTTTTCTTGGTGACTATGGTCCCAGCTGCCTTGAGATCATTGACAAGATCCTTCCTTGTAGTTCTGGGCTGATTCCTCACCGTTCTCATGATCATTGCAACTCCACGAAGTGAGATCTTGCATGGAGCCCCAGGCCGAGGGAGATTGACAGTTATTTTGTGTTTCTTCCATTTGCGAATAATCGCACCAACTGTTGTCACCGTCTCACCAAGCTGCTTGGCGATGGTCTTGTAGCCCATTCCAGCCTTGTGTAGGTCTACAATCTTGTCCCTGACATCCTTGGAGAGCTCTTTGGTCTTGGCCATGGTGGAGAGTTTGGAATCTGATTGATTGATTGCTTCTGTGGACAGGTGTCTTTTATACAGGTAACAAGCTGAGATTAGGAGCACTCCCTTTAAGAGTGTGCTCCTAATCTCAGCTCATTACCTTTATAAAAGACACCTGGGAGCCAGAAATCTTTCTGATTGAGAGGGGGTCAAATACTTATTTCCCTCATTAAAATGCGAATCATTTTTGACATGCGTTTTTCTGGATTTTTTTGTTGTTATTCTGTCTCTCACTGTTCAAATAAACCTACCATTAAAATTATAGACTGATCATTTCTTTGTCAGGGGGCAAACCGTACAAAATCAGCAGGGGATCAAATACTTATTTCCCTCACTGTAGGTCTTTCCTTGCAGCACTCGACCACACGACATGTTGCCCTTCTCTATAAGTATGCTGAAAGTCTGTTGTTAATATGCATTGTATTTGGTCAAACACCATTTTTTCCAACAGTTTGCTAAGAGCTGGCAGCAAGCTGATAGGTCTGCTGTTAGAACCAGTAAAGGCCGCTTTACCACTCTTGGGTAGCGGAATGACTTTGGCTTCCCTCCAGGCCTGAGGACAAAGATTAACTCTAGGCTCAGATTAAAGATATGAAAGATAGGAGTGGCTATAGAGTCAGCTACCATCCTCAGGTTTCCATCTAAGTTGTCAATGCCAGGAGGTTTGTCATTATTGATCGATAAAAGAAATTCCACCTCTCCCACACCAACTTTACAAAATTCAAACTTGCGATGCTTTTCTTTCATTATTTGTGTTTTTTTATGCATGAATACGATGGCTCACTGTTCGTTGTTGGCATTTCCTGCCTAAGTTTGCCCACTTTGCCAATGAAGTAATCATTAAAATAATTGGCGACATCAAATGGTTTTGTGATGAATAAGCCATCTGATTCGATGAAAGATGGAGTTGAATTTGTCTTTCTGCCCATAATTTCATTTAAAGTACTTCAAATATTATTTTTTTCATCATTCTTTATATCATTAATCTTGGCTTCATAATACAGTTTCTTCTTTTTGTTGAGTTTAGTCACATAATTTCTCAATTTGCAGTAAGTCAGCCAGTCAGATGTGCAGCCAGACTTATTAGCCACTCCTTTTGCCCCGTCTCTTTCAACCAGACAGTTTTTCAATTCCTCATCAATCCACGGAGCCTTAACAGTTCTAACAGTCAGTTTCTTAACAGGTGCATTTTTAGCAATAATTGGGAGTCGCTCTGGATAAGAGCGTCTGCTAAATGACTTAAATGTAAATGTAAGAAGCAATTTCATAAATTCATCAAGTGCTGCGTCTGGATGCTCCTTATTAATCACATCAGACCGACACATATGTTTAACATCATCCACACGAGTCACAGCAAAATCTTTTGTATGATCTCTTATACACTATTTTAGTTCCAGCTTTTGGAACTTTGGCTTTCCTGGATATAGCCACTATGTTGTGATCGCTGCATCCAATGGGTACGGATACAGCTTTAGAACAAAGTTCTACAGTATTAGTAAAAATGTGATCGATACAATGTGGGTGATCTTGTTCCTGTAGTGTTTGTGAACACCACGGTAGGTTGATTAATAACCTGAACCAGATTACAGGCACTGGTTACAGTGAGAAGCTTCCTCCTTGAGCTGACAGCTTGATGAAAACCAGTCAATATTCAGGTCCCCAAGAAAGTAGACCTCTCTGTTTACATCACATACACTATCAAGCATTTCACACATATTATTTAGATACTGACTGTTAGCACTTGGTGGCCTATAGCAACACCCCAAAAGAAAAGGCTTTAGATGTGCCAAGTGAACCTGCAACCACAACACTTCAACACTGCACTGGTTACAGTGATAAGGAAGATCTAGCTATCTCTATATCTATCTCTGATCAGTCTACCCTACAACATAGAGGTTATATAGATTCATACCCTGTGTTATAAATTCATTTATTTCAATGGAAATAGACAATGGTATTGTATTCTCACTCAGAGAGAATAAATGTCCCAATGCAGCCGTTTCTATCCTAATATCAAATCATTTCTGGGGTAACAGTTAAGTAAGTACCTTTCTGTGATTCTTTTTGACCATTTTAATTGAAAACAAACAAAAATAGCTTCTTAGCAAAGAGCAATTTCTCAAGAATGTTTTTCTAGGACGGTCTGAGTGTGGAGGGAAAAATGGAAAATCATCTGTTATTGGAACTCTCCGTCTTATTGGTCTATTAACTAATTTACCACCTGGTGATGTCACCAGGCAGGCCAAAACTCCATCCCACCAAAACAGGCGGAAATTTCAGGTGGCCTTTTCAAACAGCTCTTACACTAAAAGGGTATTATCATCATTTTCACAATTTCACAGTAAAATCAAGTTTTTCACTGCACTGGGCCTTTAATGGCTTGAGGGATGAAAAGAGAGATGATAATGGACAAATGAAGGTTGGATCCTGATAGTATTAGGTGCTGCAGATGGCTGGTCCATTTGGACTGTTCTCCTGACCGGTCCTAGGTGCTGTAGATGGCTGGTCCATTGAATGAAGGTTGGATCCTGATATTATTAGGTGCTGCAGATGGCTGGTCCATTTGGACTGTTCTCCTGACCGGTCCTAGGTGCTGTAGATGGCTGGTCCATTTGGACTGTTCTCCTGACCGGTCCTAGGTGCTGTAGATGGCTGGTCCATTTGGACTGTTCACCTGACCGGTCCTAGGTGCTGTAGATGGCTGGTCCATTTGGACTGTTCTCCTGACCGGTCCTAGGTGCTGTAGATGGCTGGTCCATTTGGACTGTTCTCCTGACCGGTCCTCTGCATCGGGTTTATTTATGCGTTGACACTTTATCTCCAATAGCAACAGACAGAACAAACACACAGCTTTGGCTGAAAGACAACCGACAGAACAGACAAACTGTTTTTGGCTGAACCCTATACCCTCCTTTGGCTGCTGTCCCACCTGAAAGGCCACCCAGCCAGCCAGCAGTGTACTAAGTCTCCTTGGTGCAGTAATGTTGTCCTTTACCCAGGCTTTAAACGCAGGGAGGGAGTGAGGCAGGGAGGGAGGGAGTGAGGCAGGGAGGCAGGGAGGGAGGGAGGGAGGGAGGCAGGGAGGCAGGGAGGCAGGGAGGGAGGGAGGGAGGCAGAGAGGGAGGGAGGCAGGGAGGGAGGGAGGGAGGGAGGGAGGGAGGCAGGCAGGGAGCCATTGGTTCTCTGTAAGTCCATCTTTAACTGGATAACAAAAGGCCATTCTCCTCTTTTTAATAGAATCGCTCAGACATTAGGGGTGCGTCCCAAATAGCTACATATTCCCTTTATAGTGCACTACTTTGACCTGTGCCCTGGTAATAGTGCACTGTATTGGTACTAGGGTCCCATTTGGGACAGACGCCAGGGCTCCTATCAGATCCACAGCTTTGGATTTCTGTAGACTAATTAATATCAGAGCACATGAGAGGGGAGGGGTGCTGGGCGCTTTCCCATAAAAGTCATCTGCTGCCTGGTAATATTGCAGAACAAGCAGAACCCAGGTACTGTTCTCTTTGATCGACTATGTTAGGTAGTGTACTCTGATTATTGATGGACTGTATTACACTGACTACTTTTTACTGACCTCTTGCCAGGTCCCCCTCATAAAACAGGTTTCTAACCCCAAGGGTCTTTTCCTGGTTAATTAAAAAACGTTCTTAGTTACTGTACGCTGTTCTCATTGATTGATTGACTGTGTTAGGTACTGTACAAATCCATAAAGGAAAAACAACATTTTTTTGTGACCCCCCCCCCCCCCCCACACACACACACAAAATTAAAATGTCAGTGCAGCTGGCTAGCCTGCTCTTTCTCTTCCCTAAGGAGGACAGTGTGTTCAGTCTTAGGTCTGTTGCGTGTAGAATATCATAGCCTATTCATTGATGATAGGCCCTGCTTTACTGAAAACATCGCAAGCCAAGAAATTGCGAGATGCAGCATTCCATTGCAAGATACAGCTTTTGATTAACGGTTTATAGGCCTAGTGCAGGGTTCTGACTGTCTGTCTGGTGGCCGACCTGCCTATACTGATAGATATACCTAGTCCACGGTTCTGACTGTCTGGTGGCTGACCTGCCTATACTGATAGATAGGCCTAGTGCAGGGTTCTGACTGTCTGCCTGGTGGCTGACCTGCCTATACTGATAGATAGGCCTAGTGCACGGTTCTGACTGTCTGTCTGGTGGCTGACCTGCCTATACTGATAGATATGCCTAGTGCAGGGTTCTGTGTGTCTGGTGGCTGACCTGCCTATACTGATAGATAGGCCTAGTGCAGGGTTCTGACTGTCTGTCTGGTGGCTGACCTGCCTATACTGATAGATAGGCCTAGTGCACGGTTCTGTCTGTCTGGTGGCTGACCTGCCTATACTGGTAGATAGACCTAGTGCAGGGTTCTGTCTGTCTGGTGGCTGACCTGCCTATACTGATAGATAGGCCTAGTTCACGGTTCTGTCTGTGCCTGGTGGCTGACCTGCCTATACTGATAGATAGGCCTAGTGCACGGTTCTGACTGTCTGTCTGGTGGCCAACCTGCCTATACTGATAGATAGGCCTAGTGCAGGGTTCTGACTGTCTGTCTGGTGGCCGACCTGCCTATACTGATAGATATACCTAGTCCACGGTTCTGACTGTCTGTCTGGTGGCCGACCTGCCTATACTGATAGATAGGCCTAGTGCAGGGTTCTGACTGTCTGTCTGGTGGCTGACCTGCCTATACTTATAGATAGACCTAGTGCACGGTTCTGACTGTCTGTCTGGTGGCTGACCTGCCTATACTGATAGATAGGCCTAGTGCAGGGTTCTGACTGTCTGTCTGGTGGCTGACCTGCCTATACTGATAGATAGACCTAGTGCACGGTTCTGACTGTCTGGTGGCTGACCTGCCTATACTGATAGATAGGCCTAGTGCAGGGTTCTGTCTGTCTGGTGGCTGACCTGCCTATACTGATAGATAGGCCTAGTGCAGGGTTCTGACTGTCTGGTGGCTGACCTGCCTATACTGATATATAGGCCTAGTGCACGGTTCTGACTGTCTGGTGGCTGACCTGCCTATACTGATATATAGGCCTAGTGCAGGGTTCTGACTGTCTGGTGGCTGACCTGCCTATACTGATATATAGGCCTAGTGCACGGTTCTGTCTGTCTGTCTGGTGGCTGACCTGCCTATACTGATAGATAGACCTAGTGCAGGGTTCTGTCTGTCTGTCTGGTGGCTGACCTGCCTATACTGATAGATAGGCCTAGTGCACGGTTCTGACTGTCTGTCTGGTGGCTGACCTGCCTATACTGATAGATAGGCCTAGTGCAGGGTTCTGTCTGTCTGTCTGGTGGCTGACCTGCCTATACTGATAGATAGGCCTAGTGCAGGGTTCTGTCTGTCTGTCTGGTGGCTGACCTGCCTATACTGATAGATAGGCCTAGTGCACGGTTCTGACTGTCTGTCTGGTGGCTGACCTGCCTATACTGATAGATAGGCCTAGTGCAGGGTTCTGACTGTCTGTCTGGTGGCTGATCTGCCTATACCGTGCCCCTCCCCTCTCTCTCCGTCCCTCGCTAGCTCCCTATGAAAGATGCAAGTGGTTGTGTTCTCGGAAGTACTGCAACTAATCAGTGTCCTCC
>NW_028162497.1:70000-157500 GCF_964263955.1 Coregonus lavaretus
CCAGCCGAACCGAAGTGTGCTGATGCCCACACACACACACACACACACACACACACACACACACACACACACACACACACACACACACACACACACACACACACACACACAGTCTCACCTTTATGACTTTTCCTATCTCATTCCAACATGCAGATCCAATCCAGTTATGATGGATGTGTCCAGTCCTTATTATTAGGCATCAGTGTTATTCCAGGTGACATTGATAGGACAACATTTAACTAACTAGCTAACTAGTTGGATACATTTAGCCTGGTAACCTAACTTCTGATTGCAGGGTTACTGTGTGTGTGCTCGTGTCTGTCTCTGTCTCTCTCTCTGTGTGTGTGTGTGTGTGTGTGTGTGTGTGTGTGTGTGTGTGTTGTATGTTCCTACAAGGCTCATGTTATAATGTTAATCCAAGCTTTGTTGTTTTTCCTCTAAGAGTTACCAGATGCACATATGAAGGTGATACTGTTGTTGGATTAACTGTCTAATCCCTTTTAGATGAAGGAAAATAAAACCTGGTATCACTCCTAGTCCAGGCGTTGTTTGTAGACGGTAGAACATTAGAAAAATATACTCTCTAATGTCGCCCTTCTTTGAGTCCAGTGTTGTTTGGTCCCACCTGGCTGGCTGGCTGGCTGGCTGGCTGGCTGGCTGGCTGGCTGGCTGGCTTACTGACTGACTGGCTGGCTGGCTTACTGACTGACTGGCTGGCTGGCTTACTGACTGACTGGCTGGCTTACTGACTGGCTGGCTGGCTTACTGACTGGCTGGCTGGCTTACTGACTGGCTGGCTGGCTGGCTGGCTGGCTTACTGACTGACTGGCTGGCTTACTGACTGGCTGGCTGGCTTACTGACTGGCTGGCTGGCTTACTGACTGGCTGGCTGGCTGGCTGGCTGGCTTACTGGCTTACTGACTGGCTGGCTGGCTTACTGACTGACTGGCTGGCTTACTGACTGGCTGGCTGGCTTACTGACTGGCTGGCTGGCTTACTGACTGGCTGGTCTGGCTTACTGACTGGCTGGCTGGCTTACTGACTGACTGGCTGGCTGGCTTACTGACTGGCTGGCTGGCTGGCTTACTGACTGGCTGGCTGGCTTACTGATTAGTGCTTATGAGGAGCTTGTTCTATTTGCGGAAGGAAAGTTAGAATTTGATTGTAAAGACAACTGAGGATTTCACTTGGTTAATTGTGTACTGTGTTTTACTTCACAGCAGGGACTTTATAGGGACTGAGCTCTGTTGGCCTGGGGAGGAGGGACTGAGCTCTGTTGGAGTGGGGAGGAGGGACTGAGCTCTGTGGGCCTGGGGAGTGGGGAGGAGGGCCTGAGCTCTGTTGGAGTGGGGAGGAGGGACTAAGCTCTGTGGGCCTGGGGAGTGGGGAGGAGGGCCTGAGCTCTGTTGGAGTGGGGAGGAGGGACTGAGCTCTGTGGGCCTGGGGAGTGGGGAGGAGGGCCTGAGCTCTGTTGGTCTGGGGAGTGGGGGAGGAGGGACTGAGCTCTGTTGGAGTGGGGAGGAGGGACTGAGCTCTGTTGGAGTGGGGAGGAGGGACTGAGCTCTGTGGGCCTGGGGAGTGGGGAGGAGGGCCTGAGCTCTGTTGGTCTGGGGAGTGGGGGAGGAGGGACTGAGCTCTGTGGGCCTGGGGAGTGGGGAGGAGGGACTGAGCTCTGTGGGCCTGGGGAGTAGGGAGGAGGGCCTGAGCTCTGTTGGCCTGGGGAGGAGGGCCTGAGCTCTGTTGGCCTGGGGAGGAGGGCCTGAGCTCTGTTGGCCTGGGGAGGAGGGCCTGAGCTCTGTTGGCCTGGGGAGGAGGGCCTGAGCTCTGTTGGCCTGGGGAGTGGGGAGGAGGGACTGAGCTCTGTTGGAGTGGGGAGGAGGGACTGAGCTCTGTTGGAGTGGGGAGGAGGGACTGAGCTCTGTTGGAGTGGGGAGGAGGGACTGAGCTCTGTGGGCCTGGGGAGTGGGAAGGAGGGACTGAGCTCTGTTGGCCTGGGGAGGAGGGCCTGAGCTCTGTTGGCCTGGGGAGGAGGGCCTGAGCTCTGTTGGCCTGGGGAGGAGGGCCTGAGCTCTGTTGGCCTGGGGAGTGGGGAGGAGGGACTGAGCTCTGTTGGAGTGGGGAGGAGGGACTGAGCTCTGTTGGAGTGGGGAGGAGGGACTGAGCTCTGTGGGCCTGGGGAGTAGGGAGGAGGGCCTGAGCTCTGTTGGCCTGGGGAGGAGGGCCTGAGCTCTGTTGGCCTGGGGAGGAGGGCCTGAGCTCTGTTGGCCTGGGGAGGAGGGCCTGAGCTCTGTTGGCCTGGGGAGGAGGGCCTGAGCTCTGTTGGCCTGGGGAGTGGGGAGGAGGGACTGAGCTCTGTTGGAGTGGGGAGGAGGGACTGAGCTCTGTTGGCCTGGGGAGTGGGGAGGAGGGCCTGAGCTCTGTTGGCCTGGGGAGTGGGGAGGAGGGACTGAGCTCTGTTGGCCTGGGGAGTGGGGAGGAGGGACTGAGCTCTGTTGGAGTGGGGAGGAGGGACTGAGCTCTGTGGGCCTGGGGAGTAGGGAGGAGGGCCTGAGATCTGTTGGCCTGGGGAGGAGGGCCTGAGCTCTGTTGGCCTGGGGAGGAGGGCCTGAGCTCTGTTGGCCTGGGGAGGAGGGCCTGAGCTCTGTTGGCCTGGGGAGGAGGGCCTGAGCTCTGTTGGCCTGGGGAGTGGGGAGGAGGGACTGAGCTCTGTTGGAGTGGGGAGGAGGGACTGAGCTCTGTTGGCCTGGGGAGTGGGGAGGAGGGCCTGAGCTCTGTTGGCCTGGGGAGTGGGGAGGAGGGACTGAGCTCTGTTGGCCTGGGGAGTGGGGAGGAGGGACTGAGCTCTGTGGGCCTGGGGAGTAGGGAGGAGGGCCTGAGCTCTGTTGGCCTGGGGAGGAGGGCCTGAGCTCTGTTGGCCTGGGGAGGAGGGCCTGAGCTCTGTTGGCCTGGGGAGGAGGGCCTGAGCTCTGTTGGCCTGGGGAGTGGGGAGGAGGGACTGAGCTCTGTTGGCCTGGGGAGGAGGGAGTAGGGACTGAGCTCTGTTGGCCTGGGGAGTGGGGAGGAGGGAGGAGGGACTGAGCTATGTTGGCCTGGGGAGTGGGGAGGAGGGCCTGAGCTCTGTGGGCCTGGGGAGGAGGGACTGAGCTCTGTGGGCCTGGGGAGTGGGGAGGAGGGCCTGAGCTCTGTGGGCCTGGGGAGTGGGGAGGAGGGACTGAGCTCTGTTGGCCTGGGGAGGAGGGCCTGAGCTCTGTGGGCCTGGGGAGTGGGGAGGAGGGCCTGAGCTCTGTTGGCCTGGGGAGGAGGGCCTGAGCTCTGTTGGCCTGGGGAGTGGGGAGGAGGGACTGAGCTCTGTTGGCCTGGGGAGGAGGGCCTGAGCTCTGTTGGCCTGGGGAGTGGGAAGGAGGGACTGAGCTATGAATGAGCTCTGTTGGCCTGGGGAGTATTCATGTAGAGAGTGATATGAACAGCTCAGACATTTGGGATGGATTAGGATGTTAACTGGTGTTTCCTCTAGGACCCAGGCGAGCTAGAAACCCCTCACTCTTATACTGTTTGGTATATTTTGTACCATCTGTCTTAACAAAACAGAACAAATACATGAGTTTTGAGACTGTTAACTTGAATCTGTTATATTTACAGTTGAAGTCGGAGGTTTACATACACTTAGGTTGGAGTCATTAAAACTTGTTTTTCATCCACTCCACAAAGTTCTTGTTAACAAACTATAGTTTTGGCAAGTCGGTTAGGACATCTACTTAAGTCATTTTTCCAACAATTGTTTACAGACATATTATTGAGGTGCTGTTGCCTACTCTCTCACCACCTGGGGTCGGCCTGTCAGGAAGTCCAGGGATCCAGTTGAAGATGGAGGGGTTCAGACCCAGGGCCCTGAGCTTAGTGATGAGCTTGGAGGGCGTTATGGTGTTGAAGGCAGAGCTGTATTTGATGACCAGCATTCTAACATAGGCATTCCTCTTGTCCAGATGGGAGAGGGCCGTGTGGAGTGCAATAGAGATTGCGTCATCTGTGGATCTGTTGGGACGGTATGCGAATTGGAGTGGGTCCAGGGTTTCTGGGATGATGGTGTTGATGTGCGCCATGACCAGCCTTTCAAAGCACTTCATGATAACAGATGCGAGTGGTACAGGGCGGTAGTCATTGTGGCAAGTAGGTATCCTTAGAGTTGTTGGGAACATGAATGATGGTGGTCAGCTTGAGACTGTGGGTGTTTACAGACTGGGACAAGGAGAGGTTGAAAATGACCGTAAAGATTCCTGCCAGCTGGTCTGTGCATGCTCTGGCCCTGCGAGTGTTGACCAGATTAAAAAGCCTTACTCATGTCGGCCTCAGAGAGCGAGATCACCCTCTGGGTTGGCGTGGGCCCATTGTTGTCGTTGTCGAGGGCATGAATAAAATGAGTTTGTCTGGTAGAGATCGTTGGGCAGATCACGGCTGGGTCTTCCTTTTGTAATCCGTAATGGACTGTAGCCCCTGCCACGTATCAAGCGTTGGAGCCTGTGGAATATGATTCTACCTTGTTCCTATATTGTCCTTTTGACAGTTTGATGGCTCTGCGGAGGTCCAACTGGAGATGCTGAGATCCAGACAGGACCTGATTTAGTGATTTTATAATATTATACCTCTTCCCTCATCCAATCCCCATAAACCCCCAGCAGGGAGCAACAGCCATTGGCTCACCTCCTGGTCGCCTCATGAATATTCAGTGTGAGATGATGAATGAGTGGCTGAGGACCAGAATCTGAGAGGGGATGTGGCCCTAAAACCCGGCCCTGCATGAGTCAGTCAGCACGCCCATACACTAGGGCTGGGAATGGCCTAGGACCTCACAATACGATATTATTACCATACTTAGGTGCCGATAAGATATGTATTACGATTCTCACAAATCTATATGTATTGCGATTCGACGCTGTGATTTTATTGCGATTCGATGTTCCAAACGTCTTCCTCGCCATATGTCTCCTGCAGAGGGACGAGAGAGAGAGAGCCATGAGAAAACGAGTTTTCATCAGTCATGGAAATAAAAAGTGCTGAAAATAAATTGGCTCCCTATTTTAAAAAGAGGTTGGAGGACAAGCTTTGAAAGAAAAACACTTGAGTTTTGGTGCAGGTACATCCAACTAGCGCAAAAGTAATGTTGCGATATTGTCTACGATATATTGTCAAAAATAATATCCTGATATGTAACTGTACCGATTCCCCCCCCACCCCCCCCCCATCACTGCCATACACCCCGGCCCTGCTGGAGTCGGTCAGCTCATACACCCCGTAGTCAGGGCTGGTTCCCTCCCACTCACCCAGAAGGAGAGGCTCATACACCCCGTAGTCAGGGCTGGTTCCCTCCCACTCACCCAGAAGGAGAGGCTCATACACCCCGTAGTCAGGGCTGGTTCCCTCCCACCCCCCCATCACTGCCATACACCCCGTAGTCAGGGCTGGTTCCCTCCCACTCACCCAGAAGGAGAGGCTCATACACCCCGTAGTCAGGGCTGGTTCCCTCCCACTCACCCAGAAGGAGAGGCTCATACACCCCGTAGTCAGGGCTGGTTCCCTCCCACCCCCCCATCACTGCCATACACCCCGTAGTCAGGGCTGGTTCCCTCCCACCCCCCCATCACTGCCATACACCCCGGCCCTGCTGTAGTCGGTCAGCTCATACACCCCGTAGTCGGGGCTGGTTCCCTCCCACCCCCCCAGAAGGAGAGCTGCCACCAGTCTATTACCTCTAGGTATCGGACTGCCTGGACAGGACACTCAGTCCAGCCTATAAATCTGATGATTCCTCAGATGCAGTCATTTGTGACCGTCCCTTAAAAAGAAATAGAGCGCCTGTTAAAAGAATCATGACCCTTTGCTCTGCTGTGTGGTCTGCTGGTCTTTTAATTTATAACCGCTCTGAGAGGATCCGGATTGATATTGACCTGCTGCTGCTGTTGTTGTTATTGGATGGGTCCCAAGTGATTAGTCACTTAGTTGTCTTTAGGTGAGGTGGTTCCTGGAACCAACAGAGACACAGACACTGGGCTGTCATTTTCATGTTAGAGCGATGCTCTGCTCTCTGGAGAAGTCTTGACGGATGATGATGAAACCTGAACAGGACGTCACAAAAGACTCAAAGTATTCACCCCCCTTGGCATTTTTCCTATTTTGTTGCCTTACAACCTGGAATTGAAATTGATTTTTTTGGGGGGATGTATCATTTGATTTACACAACATGCCTACCACTTTGAAGATGCACAATATTTTTTATTGTGAAACAAACAAGAAATAAGACACAAAAACAGAACTTGAGCGTGCATAACTATTCACCCCCCCAAAGTCAATACTTTGTAGAGCCAGCTTTTGCAGCAATTACAGCGGCAAGTCTCTTGGGGTATGTCTCTATAAGCTTGGCACATCTAGCGACTGGGATTTTTGCCCATTCTTCAAGGCAAAACTGCTCCAGATCCTTCAAGTTGGATGGGTTCCGCTGGTGTACAGCAATCTTTAAGTCTTACCACAGATTCTCATTTGGATTGAGGTCTGGGCTTTGACTAGGCCATTCCAAGACATTTCAATGTTACCCCTTAAACCACTCGAGTGTTGCTTTAGCAGTATGCTTAGCGTCATTGTCCTGCTGGAAGGTGAACCTCCATCCCAGTCTCAAATCTCTGGAAGACTGAAACAGGTTTCCCTCAAGAATTTCCCTGTATTTAGCGCCATCCATCATTCCTACAATTCTGACCAGTTTCCCAGTCCCTGCTGATTGGAAAAACATCACTACAGCATGATGCTGCCACCACCATGCTTCACTGTGGGGATGGTGTTCTCAGGGTGATGAGAGGTGTTGGGTTTGCGCCAGACATAGCGTTTTCCTTGATGGCCAAAAAGCTCAATTTTAGTCTCATCTGACCAGAGTACCTTCTTCCATATGTTTGGGGAGTCTCCCACATGCCTTTTGGCGATCACCAAACGTGTTTGCTTATTTTTTTCTTTAAGCAATGGCTTTTTTCTGGCCACTCTTCCGTAAAGCCCAGCTCTGTGGAATGTACGGCTTAAAGTGGTCCTATGGACAGATACTCCAATCTCCGCTGTGGAGCTTTGCAGCTCCTTCAGGGTTATCTTTGGTCTCTTTGTTGCCTCTTTGATTAATGCCCTCCTTGCCTGGTCCGTGAGTTTTGGTGGGCGGCCCTCTCTTGGCAGGTTTGTTGTGGTGCCATATTCTTTCCATTTTTTAATAATGGATGTAATGCTGCTCCGTGGGATGTTCAAAGTTCTGGATATTTTTTTTATAACCCAACCCTGATCTGTACTTCTCCACAACTTTGTCCCTGACCTGTTTGGAGAGCTCCTTGGTCTTCATGGTGTCGCTTTCTTGGTGGTGCCCCTTGCTTAGTGGTGTTGCAGACTCTGGGGCCTTTCAGAACAGGTGTATACATACTGAGATCATGTGACAGATCATGTGACACTTAGATTGCACACAGGTGGACTTTATTTAACTAATTATGTGACTTCTGAAGGTAATTGGTTGCACCAGTTCTTATTTAGGGGCTTCACAGCAAAGGGGTTGAATGCATATGCACTCACCACTTTTCCGTTATTTATTTTGTAGAGTTTTTTTCATTTCACTTCACCAATTTGGACTATTTTGTGTATGTCCATTACATATCCAAATAAAAATCAATTTAAATTACAGGTTGTAATGCAACAAAATAGGAAAAACGCCAATAGGGGATGAATACATTCAGGGCTCTGGTCAAAAGTAGTACACTACATAGGGAATAGGGTACCATTCTCTGGTCTAAAGTAGTGCACTATATAGGGAATAGGGTGCCATTCTCTGGTCTAAAGTAGTACACTACATAGGGAATAGGGTGCCATTTGGGACGCATCCGTTGTTTTAGGGTTTAATTTATCATCAGCTCAAGCAGAACAGACCTGAACAATTGGGGATAGATATACTGAGATAGGGATAGGGGGATATACTGAGGGCTCCAAGGAATGTAGTCTTGAACTGCAATAATGGGACTTTTATGATGTGGTCACGGTTGAGTAGGCTGAGAGATGGAGGAGGGCTCAGTACTGAGGGGGAAGAGGGGGAAACAGGGACAGTTTGGTGGAGGAGGAAGAGGGGAAAACAGGGACAGTGTGGTGGAGGAGGGGAGGGGATAACAGGGACGGTGTGGTGGAGGAGGGGAGGGGAGGGGATAACAGGGACGGTGTGGTGGTGGAGGAAGAGGATAACAGGGACAGTGTGGTGGTGGAGGAAGAGGGGAGGGGATAACAGGGACGGTGTGGTGGTGGAGGGGAGGGGAAAACAGGGACGGTGTGGTGGTGGAGGGGAGGGGAGGGGATAACAGGGACGGTGTGGTGGTGGAGGGGAGGGGAGGGGATAACAGGGACGGTGTGGTGGTGGAGGGGAGGGGATAACAGGGACGGTGTGGTGGTGGAGGAAGAGGATAACAGGGACAGTGTGGTGGAGGAGGGGAGGGGAGGGGATAACAGGGACGGTGTGGTGGAGGAGGAAGAGGGGATAACAGGGACAGTGTGGTGGTGGAGGAAGAGGATAACAGGGACAGTGTGGTGGAGGAGGAAGAGGGGATAACAGGGACGGTGTGGTGGAGGAGGGGAGGGGATAACAGGGACCGTGTGGTGGAGGAGGAGAGGGGAGGGGATAACAGGGACGGTGTGGTGGTGGAGGAAGAGGATAACAGGGACAGTGTGGTGGAGGAGGGGAGGGGAGGGGATAACAGGGACAGTGTGGTGGTGGAGGGGATAACAGGGACGGTGTGGTGGTGGAGGAGGGGAGGGGATAACAGGGACGGTGTGGTGGTGGAGGGGAGGGGAGGGGATAACAGGGACGGTGTGGTGGTGGAGGGGAGAGGATAACAGGGACAGTGTGGTGGTGGAGGAAGAGGGGAGGGGAAAACAGGGACGGTGTGGTGGTGGAGGAAGAGGGGATAACAGGGACGGTGTGGAGGAAGAGGATAACAGGGACAGTGTGGTGGAGGAGGGGAGGGGAGGGGATAACAGGGACGGTGTGGTGGAGGAGGAAGAGGGGATAACAGGGACAGTGTGGTGGTGGAGGAAGAGGATAACAGGGACAGTGTGGTGGAGGAGGGGAGGGGATAACAGGGACCGTGTGGTGGAGGAGGGGAGGGGAGGGGATAACAGGGACGGTGTGGTGGTGGAGGAAGAGGGGATAACAGGGACAGTGTGGTGGAGGAGGGGAGGGGTGGGGATAACAGGGACAGTGTGGTGGTGGAGGGGAGGGGAGGGGATAACAGGGACGGTGTGGTGGTGGAGGAAGAGGATAACAGGGACAGTGTGGTGGAGGAGGGGAGGGGAGGGGATAACAGGGACGGTGTGGTGGTGGAGGAAGAGGGGATAACAGGGACAGTGTGGTGGTGGAGGAGGGGAGGGGAAAACAGGGACGGTGTGGTGGTGGAGGGGAGGGGAAAACAGGGACGGTGTGGTGGTGGAGGGGAGGGGATAACAGGGACGGTGTGGTGGTGGAGGGGAGGGGAAAACAGGGACGGTGTGGTGGAGGAGGAAGAGGGGATAACAGGGACGGTGTGGTGGAGGAGGAAGAGGGGATAACAGGGACAGTGTGGTGGAGGAGGAAGAGGGGATAACAGGGACAGTGTGGTGGTGGAGGGGAGGGGAGGGGAGGGGAGGGGAGGGGATAACAGGGACGGTGTGGTGGAGGAGGGGAGAGGATAACAGGGACGGTGTGGTGGTGGAGGGGAGGGGAAAACAGGGACGGTGTGGTGGAGGAGGAAGAGGGGATAACAGGGACGGTGTGGTGGTGGAGGGGAGAGGATAACAGGGACAGTGTGGTGGAGGAAGAGGGGATAACAGGGACGGTGTGGTGGTGGAGGGGAGAGGATAACAGGGACGGTGTGGTGGAGGAGGGTCAACACAACAAGGGTCCTGTCAGAGCAGTGAGTAGCAGTATGGGCTGTGACATGGGCCCAGTCGTGTAAACTGAGATGGATCCCTCCCTGGTTCAGATCCAAGACAGAAGGAGGAGCTGGATCCCTCCCTGGTTCAGATCCAAGACAGAAGGAGGAGCTGGATCCCTTCCTGGTTCAGATCCAAGACAGAAGGAGGAGCTGGATCCCTCCCTAGTTCAGATCCAAGACAGAAGGAGGAGCTGGATCCCTCCCTGGTTCAGGTCCAAGACAGGATGAGATGGATCCCTCCCTGGTTCAGGTCCAAGACAGAAGGAGGAGCTGGATCCCTCCCTGGTTCAGATCCAAGACAGAAGGATGAGATGGATCCCTCCCTGGTTCAGATCCAAGACAGAAGGAGGAGCTGGATCCCTCCCTGGTTCAGATCCAAGACAGAAGGAGGAGCTGGATCCCTCCCTGGTTCAGATCCAAGACAGAAGGAGGAGCTGGATCCCTCCCTGGTTCAGATCCAAGACAGAAGGAGGAGCTGGATCCCTCCCTGGTTCAGATCCAAGACAGAAGGAGGAGCTGGATCCCTCCCTGGTTCAGATCCAAGACAGGATGAGATGGATCCCTCCCTGGTTCAGATCGAAGACAGAAGGAGGAGCTGGATCCCTCCCTGGTTCAGATCCAAGACAGAAGGAGGAGCTGGATCCCTCCCAGGTTCAGATCCAAGACAGGATGAGATGGATCCCTCCCTGGTTCAGGTCCAAGACGGGAGGAGCTGGATCCCTCCCTGGTTCAGATCCAAGACAGGATGAGATGGATCCCTCCCTGGTTCAGGTCCAAGACAGGAGGAGCTGGATCCCTCCCTGGTTCAGATCCAAGACAGGATGAGATGGATGTCTCCCTGGTTCAGGTCCAAGACAGGAGGAGCCGGATCCCTCCCTGGTGCAGGTCCAAGACAGGAGGATATTGGTCCCTGGTTCAGCCCCAGGATTCTCCCCACTGTGTGTGTGTGTGTGTGTGTGTGTGTGTATATATATATATATATATATATATATATATATATATATATATATATATATATATATATATATATATGCTGATTTTGTATGTTTGCCCACTGACAAAGAAATGATCAGTCTATAATTTAATGGTAGGTTTATTTGAACAGTGAGAGACAGAATAACAACAACAAAAATCCAGAAAAACGCATGTCAAAAATGTTATAAATTGATTTGCATTTTAATGAAGGAAATAAGTATTTGACCCCCTCTCAATCAGAAAGATTTCTGGCTCCCAGGTGTCTTTTATACAGGTAACGAGCTGAGATTAGGAGCACACTCTTAAAGGGAGTGCTCCTAATCTCAGCTTGTTATCTGTATAAAAGACACCTGTCCACAGAAGCAATCAATCAATCAGATTCCAAACTCTCCACCATGGCCAAGACCAAAGAGCTCTCCAAGGATGTCAGGGACAGGATTGTAGACCTACACACGGCTGGAAGGGGCTACAAGACCATCGCCAATCAGCTTGGTGAGAAGGTGGCAACAGTTGGTGCGATTATTCGCAAATGGAAGAAACACGAAATAACTGTCAATCTCCCTGGGCCTGGGGCTCCATGCAAGATCTCACCTCGTGGAGTTGCAATGATCATGAGAACGGTGAGGACTCAGCCCAGAACTACACGGGAGGATCTTGTCAATGATCTCAAGGCAGCTGGGACCATAGTCACCAAGAAAACAATTGGTAACACACTACACCGTGAAGGACTGAAATCCTGCAGCGCCCGCAAGGTCCCCCTGCTCAAGAAAGCACATATACATGCCCGTCTGAAGTTTGCCAATGAACATCTGAATGATTCAGAGGAGAACTGGGTGAACGTGTTGTGGTCAGATGAGACCAAAATGGAGCTCTTTGGCATCAACTCAACTCGCCGTGTTTGGAGGAAGAGGAATGCTGCCTATGACCCCAAGAACACCCTCCCCACCGTCAAACATGGAGGTGGAAACATTATGCTTGGGGGTGTTTTTCTTCTAAGGGGACAGGATAACTTCACTGCATCAAAGGGACGATGGACGGGGCCATGTACCGTCAAATCTTGGGTGAGAACCTCCTTCCCTCAGCCAGGGCATTGAAAATGTGTCGTGGATGGGTATTCCAGCATGACAATGACCCAAAACACACGGCCAAGGCAACAAAGGAGTGGCTCAAGAAGAAGCACATTAAGGTCCTGGAGTGGCCTAGCCAGTCTCCAGACCTTAATCTCATAGAAAATCTGTGGAGGGAGCTGAAGGTTCGAGTTGCCAAACGTCAGGCTCGAAACCTTAATGACTTGGAGAAGATCTGCAAAGAGAAGTGGTACAAAATCCCTCCTGAGATGTGTGCAAAACTGGTGGCCAACTACAAGAAACGTCTGACCTCTGTGATTGCCAACAAAAGTCATATTTTGCAGAGGGGTCAAATACTTATTTCCCTCATTTAAAATGCAAATCAATTTATAACATTTTTGACATGCGTTTTCTGGATTTTTTTATTGTTATTCTGTCTCTCACTGTTCAAGTAAACCTACCATTAAAATTATAGACTGATAATTGCTTTGTCAGTGGGCAAGCGTACAAAATCAGCAGGGGATCAAATACTTTTTTCCCTCACTGTATATATACACACACACACAGTTGAAGTCGGAAGTTTACATACACTCCACAAATGTCTTGTTAACAAACTATAGTTTTGGCAAGTCGGTTAGGACATCTACTTTGTGCATGACAGAAGTAATGTTTCCAACAATTGTTTACAGACAGATTATTTCACTTATAATTCACTGTATCACAATTCCAGTGGGTCAGAAGTTTACATACACAAAATTGACTGTGCCTTTAAACAGCTTGGAAAATTCCAGAAAATGATGTCATGGCTTTAAAAGCTTCTGATAGGCTAATTGACATCATTTGAGTCAACTGGAGGTGTACCTGTGGATGTATTCCAAGGCCTACCTTCAAACTCAGTGCCTCTTTGCTTGACATCATGGGAAAATCAAAAGAAATCAGCCAAGACCTCAGAAAAAAAATTGTAGACCTCCACAAGTCTGGTTCATCCTTGGGAGCAATTTCCAAATGCCTGAAGGTACCGCATTCATCTATACAAACAATATTACGCAAGTATAAACACCATGGGACCACGCAGCCGTCATACCGCTCAGGAAGGAGACGCGTTCTGTCTCCTAGAGATGAACGTACTTCGGTGTGAAAAGTGCAAATCAATCCCAGAACAACAGCAAAGGACCTTGTGAAGATGCTGGAGGAAACCGGTACAAAAGTATCTATATCCACAATAAAACGAGTCCTATATCGACATAACCTGAAAGGCCGCTCAGCAAGGAAGAAGCCACTGCTCCAAAACCGCCATAAAAAGCCAGACTACGGTTTGCAACTGCACATGGGTACAAAGATCATACGTTTTGGAGAAATGTCCTCCGGTCTGATGAAACAAAAAGAGAACTGTTTGGCCATAATGACCATCGTTATGTTTGGAAGAAAAAGGGGATAGCTTGCAAGCCGAAGAACACCATCCCAACCGTGAAGCACGGGGGTGGCAGCATCATGCTGTGGGGGTGCTTTGCTGCAGGAGGGACTGGTGCACTTCACAAAATAGATGGCACCATGAGGAAGGAAAATTATGTGGATATATTGAAGCAACATCTCAAGACATCAGTCAGGAAGTTAAAGCTTGGTCTCAAATGGGTCTTCCAAATAGACAATGACCCCAAGCATACTTACAAAGTTGTGGCAAAATGGCTTAAGGACAACAAAGTCAAGGTATTGGAGTGGCCATCACAAAGCCCTGACCTCAACCCTATAGAAAATGTGTGGGCAGAACTGAAAAAGCGTGTGTGAGCAAGGAGGCCTACAAACCTGACTCAGTTACACCAGCTCTGTCAGGAGGAATGGGCCAAAATTCACCAAACTTATTGTGGGAAGCTTGTGGAAGACTACCCGAAACATTTGACTCAATTTAAACAATTTAAAGGCAATGCTACCAAATACTAATTGACTATATGTAAACTTCTGACCCACTGGGAATGTGATGAAAGAAATAAAAGCTGGAAGAAATCATTCTCTCTACTATTATTCTGACATTTCACATTCTTAAAATAAAGTGGTGATCCTAACTGACCTAAGACAGGGAACTTTTTCTAGGATTAAATGTCAGGAATTGTGACAAACTGTTTAAATGTATTTGTCTAAGGTGTACGTAAACTTCCGACTTCAACTGTAGTTGAACATGTTATTAGGCTCTGTCGTAGCTGGCCGCGACCGGGAGACCCATGGGGCGGCGCACAATTGGCCCAGCGTCGTCCAGGGTAGGGGAGGGAATGGCCGGCAGGGATGTAGCTCAGTTGGTAGAGCATGGCGTTTGCAACGCCAGGGTTGTGGGTTTGATTCCCATGAAAAAAATAATGTATGCACTAACTGTAAGCCGCTGTGAATAAGAGCGTCTGCTAAATGACTAAAATGTAAAATGTTATTACTCCAACCTTGTAAAAGTGACAAAGTGACACGTTTTCATTTTCGTCAAAAACTACTTTATATTGAATGAGTGCCTTTTGATTTGACTTCCTGCACATTCGGCGCGAAATGACCATTAGACCTGATGATGTGTTTCTCTGCATGATAGCAGTTTTAGCCTGTCTTCATACTGTCTCTCTTCTAACATTGATCGCATGGCAGAGAAAATGTTGGTATGTTTGGCCATTAGCCCAGGGCTTAGCCCAGGGTTAACAAATGCTTGTGTGAACACCGGATCATATAGCCTGGGGCCAGTCTTAGCCCAGGGTTAACAGATAGCCTGGGGCCAGTCTTAGCCCAGGGTTAACAGATAGCCTGGGGCCAGTCTTAGTCCGGGTTAACAGATAGCCTGGGGCCAGTCTTAGTCCCGGGCTAAGAACAATGCAGTGTGAAAAGGCCTCTTACAGCGTCTGCTAGCTAATTGCCAGGTACTTCAGCCAAACGACGTTGATCATTTGTAAATTATAGTATGGGGTTCACGCAGCTGCTCATTAGATAAAATATTCACTCTCTCTCTCTCTCTCTCTCTCTCTCTCTCTCTCTCTCTCTCTCTTCACTCTCTCCCCCTCTCTCTCTCTCCCTCTCTCCCCCTCTCTCTCTCTCCCTCTCTCTCTCTCTCCCTCTCTTCCCGCTCTCTTTCTCTTCCCCCTCTCCCCATCTCTTCTCTCTCTCTCCCTCTCCCTCCCTCTCTCTCTCTCCCCCCTCTCTATCTCCCTCTTCAGAAGGGCCTCACAACCCTGTCCTCCTTGTAAAGTACACACATAAATAATCCATTGGTTGAGTTAATTAGTGTTACTATAAATTAGCCTATTAAGAGCTTATGAAAATGTTTCGTTTAGCAGAGTTGGGTGGTGGTAAGGAGTGTGTGTGTGTGTGTGTGTGTGTGTGTGTGTGTGTAATAGAGCTCATTTAGACGGTTTGGCATTTGGGACAGATGCGTTTTAATGTTTGTGTTTTGAGTCCGACTGATTTCTGACCTTCCTTTGTGACTGAACTGATGATAATTAAGATTTTTTAAAATCTCAGTGCTGGATGTGGAATTTGTTTTGGAAGTCACTCATCGTCACTCAACATTTTTAAATCTGTATTTGTGAGTAGAATGATGCAGTTTGTCTCATTATGGACTGAAAGCACTTTGAGCTTGAGTTTTAAATCAAGTTTGACTGTTTATCTTGTTTGGTGGGTTGGATTGCAGATGAAGCCATGCTGCATGGAATAATACGATATTGCAGAATCTAGAAATTGATAAATAGAGGACTGCTTCAGAAATAATAACCATATAGGCTACAATCCAACCAGCTTCTGTCCGTTAGCCATATAGGCTACAATCCAACCAGCTTCTATCCGTTAGCCATATAGGCTACAATCCAACCAGCTTCTGTCCGTTAGCCATATAGGCTACAATCCAACCAGCTTCTGTCCGTTAGCCATATAGGCTACAATCCAACCAGCTTCTGTCCGTTAGCCATATAGGCTACAATCCAACCAGCTTCTGTCCGTTAGCCATATAGGCTACAATCCAACCAGCTTCTGTCCGTTAGCCATATAGGCTACAATCCAACCAGCTTCTGTCCGTTAGCCATAGCAAGTTCTTTCTAGCACTGGGTTTGGTGCCGGCTTCTTAACCTCTACGGGATCTGTGTCCTGTATACGGGACAGTTGAGCTAACGTGCGCTAATGTGATTAGCATGACTGTTGTAAGTAACAGCAAACTTTACAGGACATAGACATGTCTTATATGGGCAGAAAGCTTAAAAGATTGTTAATCTAACTGCACTGTCCAAGGAGTATGGATGCATGTATTTATTTTATAATAGCCTAGAACTCTATTAGATAATTTCATTGTTTGATCATGAAGTAGCATGGCTGGGGAGAAAGCCAGCATGCATAAAAACTTTAGTGGCGCAGCTAGCACTGCGATGCAGTGCCTTATGACTTGAGATCCTGGTTCGAGTCCAGGCTCTGTCGCAGCCGGCTGCGACCAGGAGACCCATGGGCGGCGCACAATTGGTCCAGCGTCATCCAAGGTAGGGGAGGGTTTGGCCGGCAGGGATGTGGGTTTGTTTCCCACGGGGGGCCAGTATGAAAAAAAAACACACAAAAAAAACGTATGCATTCACTCTGGATAAGAGCGTCTGCTAAATGACTGAAATGAAATGTAAATGATATTCATATCAAATAGAGAGAAAATACATTATTAGGCTTTTAAAATAATTAGACACCGGATTGTCCGCTATAAATAGGCCTTGTGCTATATGGATCATCTGACATCTAGAGAGAAAAAAAACTAACCTATTTGCTGACTGTACATTTTGCGCTGCTTTGGTGAAAATCTTTCTACATTGTTCTCTTACATTCTGTACATTTGTTTAACATATTTATTGAAATAGGTTATGCAGGCTATAGCAAAGGAACAGGCCACTTGGCATACCTACCTCCTCCAACCTCCTCCCACCTCCCTACCCCACCTCCCTACCTCCTCCAACCTCCTCCCACCTCCCTACCTCCTCCAACCTCCTCCCACCTCCCTACCCCACCTCCCTTCCTCCCTCCAAACTCCTCCCACCTCCCTACCTCACCTCCCTTCCTCCCTCCAACCTCCTCCCACCTCTCTCCCTCACCTCCCTTCCTCCCTCCCACCTCCCTACCTCACCTCCCTTCCTCCCTCCAACCTCCTCCCACCTCCCTACCTCACCTCCCTTCCTCCCTCCAACCTCCTCCCACCTCCCTCCCTCACCTCCCTTCCTCCCTCCAACCTCCTCCCACCTCCCTACCCCACCTCCCTTCCTCCCTCCAACCTCCTCCCACCTCCCTTCCTCACCTCCCTTCCTCCCTCCCACCTCCCTCCCTCACCTCCCTTCCTCCCTCCAACCTCCTCCCACCTCCCTACCTCACCTCCCTTCCTCCCTCCAACCTCCTCCCACCTCCCTCCCTCACCTCCCTTCCTCCCTCCCACCTCCCTCCCTCACCTCCCTTCCTCCCTCCAACCTCCTCCCACCTCCCTACCTCACCTCCCTTCCTCCCTCCAACCTCCTCCCACCTCCCTACCTCACCTCCCTTCCTCCCTCCAACCTCCTCCCACCTCCCTCCCTCACCTCCCTTCCTCCCTCCCTACCCCACCTCCCTTCCTCCCTCCAACCTCCTCCCACCTCCCTACCCCACCTCCCTTCCTCCCTCCCACCTCCCTAACCCACCTCCCTTCCTCCCTCCCACCTCCCTAACCCACCTCCCTTCCTCCCTCCCTACCCCTCCTCCCTTCCTCCCTCCAACCTCCTCCCACCTCCCTACCCCACCTCCCTTCCTCCCTCCCACCTCCCTAACCCACCTCCCTTCCTCCCTCCCACCTCCCTAACCCACCTCCCTTCCTCCCTCCCTACCCCTCCTCCCTTCCTCCCTCCAACCTCCTCCCACCTCCCTACCTCACCTCCCTTCCTCCCTCCCTACCCCACCTCCCTTCCTCCCTCCAACCTCCTCCCACCTCCCTACCCCACCTCCCTTCCTCCCTCCAACCTCCTCCTACGTCACCTCCCTTCCTCCCTCCCACCTCCCTACCCCACCTCCCTTCCTCCCTCCAACCTCCTCCCACCTCCCTACCCCACCTTACCTCTCCTCTCCTCTAAAATAAAACTAATGGCTTCTATATTGAAGCCTTAGTGGGGGACTTCAGCACTTTGGCAAGAGGATGTTAGAGTTCTCATCTCCAGGCTTAGTCTAGCTGTCAATGTTTGGAATAGGGTATCTGGATTTTCATACCGTTCCTGTTTCATACAGTATTACCGGAAGTGCACACAAGGGGTGGTTTTGAAAATCATACCGTCAGTATTTCATAATACCCCTGTATACAGTATACCGCCCAAGCCTAGTTTGGAACAAAAGCCTCCCCAATCTAGAGGAGAAAGATGCAGTAATAAGCCTAATATAACTATAAGTAATTACCCAGAATGCCACATACTCCTCCTCGACAGACAGTTTCACAAACCACCTGCACATTAGCCACCGCCACGGACTATGATGGTGCTTTTAGTAGAGTAGGGGGTGTGGTGGGTGATGTTAAGATTCTGTTTGGTAGCTAGCTCCGTTTTTAGTCTGCAGTTTAATGGCTGCTGTACTGACATACCTACTTCAGGTCATGTTAAGGCTTTGTTTAGCTCCTGATACTCTCTGTCGAACACCTTCTGATCAGTCAAAAAATAAAATAAAAAGGCATTATAAAAACCTTTTTGTAGTTGATTGGTAATTTAATTATAATAATTAGAGGTGTAACGGTTCACCAAACCCATGGTTCGTTACATATTGCGGTTTTGGGTTCACAGTTCGCTTTAGGTACAGTGGGAACATGAAATACCAACAGTTATTGTTGTTCATTTTAGTTTATTTAAGAAAATACAGTGTTGGTATTCCATATTATGATCATGAGTCCTATAATGCCTGATTTAGAGCTCAAACAGGAATACAATACTTTGGCTTTTCTTAAATGAAAACACACGATGATTCATCAACACTAGAATAAAGTGCAATACGTGTTCAATCAAAATGAAACATGGCTCAGACATTCTATAGGCCAATGCTAGAATGTTTTCTCACAAAGAGAAAAATATCTGCACATTTGTGACTGATAAAGGGGGCCTGTCTGTAGCACAGTAATTGTCATTTCCCACTCTTGGGGTAATGTGATGGGCTGTCACTATTAAGTAGCCCTGGAGGTCCATCCATCTGTAGTAAGAGCAATACTCTGCTTATCTTAATGGGCGTAGGGTCAAATTGAAGTTGGCGTACAGCGATTTAAAACACCTGGTTTCTGAGCATGTCATTTTTTCTCCCTGATTTCATGACTACAATCTTGTCTCATCGCTGCAACTCCCCAACAGGCTCGGAAGAGGCGAAGGTCGAGTCATGCGTCCTCCGAAACATGACCCGCCAAACCACGCTTCTTAACACCCGCTCGCTTAACCCGGAAGCCAGCCGCACCAATGTGTCGGAGGAAACACCGTTCAACTGATGACCGAAGTCAGCCTGCAGGCGCCCGGCCCTCCACAAGGAGGCACTAGAGCGCGATGAGCCAAGTAAAGCTCCCCGGCCAAACCCTTCCCTAACCCGGATGACGCTGGGCCAATTGTGCGCCGCCCTATGGGACTCCCGGTCTCGGTAATGGGATCGAACCCCAGGCTGTAGTGACGCCGTAACACTGCGATGCAGCGCCTTAGACCGCTGCGCCACTCGGGAGGTTGCAGGTAAAAGTTAAAAATTTAGATTGATGAGGAAAAAAACAATTTAATCAATTTTATAGTAAGGCTGTAACGTAACAAAAATGTGGAAAAAGAAAGAAGTCTGAAAAAGGAAGGAGTCTGAATACTTTCCCTTATGCACTGTACATACCTATCGCTCTTGTAATTTATTTTGCCCAGTCAGAATCCGCTGCGAAGGGCTGCTTGAATGCGTTTTTGTTTCCGTCTTGCTCCGGTGGGAATACCGGGGTGATGTCGCGGTAAATGTGTCTACATGTTTGAGGTGTTGGCAGCTGCATAGGCTATTCTTGTTGAGCAGTGGCGACATACTCTCTGTCCGTCACCGTCGTAATCTACTGGGAAGCCAAAATGTTCTCAATTAAGATTAGAATTTTTGAACGTGCCTATAGGATCTAGTTGTTTTAACTGAAAATGCCTGAAATGTTTTTCCCGCTCAGATTGACACGAGGCATACAACTAGGCTTAGCCTAGAGTGTTTTTATTTGATATATTTCTCTGTATTCATTCGGATTCACAGTGTGGACCGAACCGATGTCCCCGTACCGAACGCTTCAGTACCGCTACACCTATAATAATATTAATATATGTAACATCCCACCCTGTAGAATAATGTTGACGTTAATCCGTCGTTTTGAAGTCAAACCCCTGTCCTGGATTCTTTTCTCAGTGTTGACTTCCTGGATATAGCCTCCCTTCTGTCCCTGTTAGCTAATGCAATTTAGGTTGAATGAAATTAGGTTGGAGGAGAGGAGTGTTGTTTCTGTTTATTAAACTCCGTCTCTGACTGTGACCCTTCAGGGCCCGTATTCATAAAGGGTTTCAAGGTATACAGAACAAAAATATAAACGCAACATGTAAAGTGTTGGTTTCATGAACTGAAATATAAGATCCCAGCCATTTTCCATACGCACAAAAAGCTTATTTCTCTACAATTTTGTGCACAAATTTGTTTACATCCCTGTTAGCGAGCATTTCTCCTTTGCCAAGGTAATCCCTCTACCTGACAGGTGTGGCATATCAAGAAGCTGATTAAACATCATGATCATTATACAGGTGCACCTTGTGCTGCGGACAAAAAAAGGCCACTCTAAAATTGTCACACAACACAATGCCACAGATGTTTTGTGGAGTGTGCAATTGGTATGCTGACTGCAGGAATGTTCACCAGAGCTGTTGCCAGATAATTTAATGTTCATTTCTCTACCATAAGCCGCCTCCAACGTTGTTTTATAGAATTTGTCAGTCCGTCCAACCGGCCTCACAACCGCAGACCACGTGTAACCACGCCAGCCCAGGACCTCCACATCCGGCTTCTCTTTACCTGCGGGATCGTCTGAGACCAGCCACCCGGACAGTGGGTTTGCACAACTGAAGAATTTCTGCACATACTGTCAGAAACCGTCTCAGGGAAGCTCATCTGCGTGCTCGTCGTCCTCAGCAGGGTCTTGACCTGACTGCGGTTCGGCGTCGTAACCGACTTCAGTGGGCAAATGCTCACCTTCGATGGCCACTGGCACGCTGGAGAAGTGTGCTCTTCACGGATTAATCCCAGTTTCAACCGGGCAGATGGCGAACAGCATGATAATGCATGGCCCCATGTCACAAGGATCTGTACACAATTCCTGGAAGCTGAAAATGTCCCAGTTCTTCCATGGCCTGCATACACTCCAGACAATGTCACCCATTGAGCATGTTTGGGATGCTCTGGATCCACGTGTGCAACAGCGTTTTCCTGTTCCCGCCAATATCGGGCAACTTCGCACATACATTGAAGAGGAGTGGGACAACGGGCCACAATCGACCGCCTGATCAACTGTATTCGAAGTAGATGTGTCACGCTGCATGAGGCAAATGGTGGTCACACCAGATACTGACTGGTTTTCTGATCCACGCCCCTACCTTTTTAAAAATAGTATCTTTAGCCAACAGATGCATTTCTGTATTCCCAGTGATATGAAATCCATAGATTAGGGCCTAATGAATTTATTAAAATTTACTTATTTTCTTATGTACTGTAACTCAGTAAAATCGTTTTAAGTTGTTGCATGTTGCGTTTATTTTTTGTTCAGTGTTGAACTAGAATCAGTCCCACTGTAGGATTCATAGCTTCTCAGTGTAGAAGTGTTGAACTAGAATCAGTCCCACTGTAGGATTCATAGCTTCTCAGTGTAGAAGTGTTGAACTAGAATCAGTCCCACTGTAAGATTCATTAAGCTTCTCAGTGTAGAAGTGTTGAACTAGAATCAGTCCCACTGTAGGATTCATAGCTTCTCAGTGTAGAAGTGTTGAACTAGAATCAATCCCACTGTAGGTTAACCTTTACTTCCAAACCTTCATATGGTTGGTTGCTAACTAGTCTGAAGGGTTTCTTCTGCATAAAGATTATTTTGTCAGTGTATTAAAGTGAGCAAGCGTTAGCCGTATGAGCTAAGTGCTGCCAGTCTGTATTCCTGTTGTTCATAGAGCCTTGCTGTAAATTCAGTTGTTGGTAGCTGTTAAAACTAGAAAATGAAGTTGGCGTGACCTAAAATAAGTCATCTCAACAACATAATGCAGTGTGGGTTTGTTGTCTGTCTGGGAGTTTTGTGTTTACACAGGGGTGTGAACCCTATACCCCAGGTGTGTACCATAGCCGTACACAGGGGACTGAACCCTATACCCCAGGTGTGTACCATAGCCGTACACAGGGGAGTGAACCCTATACCCCTGGTGTGTACCATAGCCGTACACAGGGGTGTGAACCCTATACCCCAGGTGTGTACCATAGCCGTACACAGGGGTGTGAACCCTATACCCCAGGTGTGTACCATAGCCGTACACAGGGGAGTGAACCCTATACCCCAGGTGTGTACCATAGCCGTACACAGGGGACTGAACCCTATACCCCAGGTGTGTACCATAGCCGTACACAGGGGAGTGAACCCTATACCCCAGGTGTGTACCATAGCCGTACACAGGGGACTGAACCCTATACCCCAGGTGTGTACCATAGCCGTACACAGGGGAGTGAACCCTATACCCCAGGTGTGTACCATAGCCGTACACAGGGGTGTGAACCCTATACCCCAGGTGTGTACCATAGCCGTACACAGGGGACTGAACCCTATACCCCAGGTGTGTACCATAGCCGTACACAGGGGTGTGAACCCTATACCCCAGGTGTGTACCATAGCCGTACACAGGGGAGTGAACCCTATACCCCAGGTGTGTACCATAGCCGTACACAGGGGTGTGAACCCTATACCCCAGGTGTGTACCATAGCCGTACACAGGGGTGTGAACCCTTTACCCCAGGTGTGTACCATAGCCGTACACAGGGGAGTGAACCCTATACGCCAGGTGTGTACCATAGCCGTACACAGGGGACTGAACCCTATACCCCAGGTGTGTACCATAGCCGTACACAGGGGAGTGAACCCTATACCCCAGGTGTGTACCATAGCCGTACACAGGGGTGTGAACCCTATACCCCAGGTGTGTACCATAGCCGTACACAGGGGACTGAACCCTATACCCCAGGTGTGTACCATAGCCGTACACAGGGGACTGAACCCTATACCCCAGGTGTGTACCATAGCCGTACACAGGGGAGTGAACCCTATACCCCAGGTGTGTACCATAGCCGTACACAGGGGAGTGAACCCTTTACCCCAGGTGTGTACCATAGCCGTACACAGGGGAGTGAACCCTTTACCCCAGGTGTGTACCATAGCCGTACACAGGGGAGTGAACCCTTTACCCCAGGTGTGTACCATAGCCGTACACAGGGGACTGAACCCTATACCCCAGGTGTGTACCATAGCCGTACACAGGGGACTGAACCCTATACCCCAGGTGTGTACCATAGCCGTAGCCGTACACAGGGGACTGAACCCTATACCCCAGGTGTGTACCATAGCCGTACACAGGGGACTGAACCCTATACCCCAGGTGTGTACCATAGCCGTAGCTGTACACAGGGGACTGAACCCTATACCCCAGGTGTGTACCATAGCCGTACACAGGGGAGTGAACCCTATACCCCAGGTGTGTACCATAGCCGTAGCCGTACACAGGGGACTGAACCCTATACCCCAGGTGTGTACCATAGCCGTAGCCGTACACAGGGGACTGAACCCTATACCCCAGGTGTGTACCATAGCCGTACACAGGGGAGTGAACCCTATACCCCAGGTGTGTACCATAGCCGTAGCCGTACACAGGGGACTGAACCCTATACCCCAGGTGTGTACCATAGCCGTAGCCGTACACAGGGGACTGAACCCTATACCCCAGGTGTGTACCATAGCCGTACACAGGGGAGTGAACCCTATACCCCAGGTGTGTACCATAGCCGTAGCCGTACACAGGGGACTGAACCCTATACCCCAGGTGTGTACCATAGCCGTAGCCGTACACAGGGGACTGAACCCTATACCCCAGGTGTGTACCATAGCCGTAGCCGTACACAGGGGACTGAACCCTATACCCCAGGTGTGCACCATAGCCGTACACAGGGGACTGAACCCTATACCCCAGGTGTGTACCATAGCCGTACACAGGGGACTGAACCCTATACCCCAGGTGTGTACCATAGCCGTACACAGGGGACTGAACCCTATACCCCAGGTGTGTACCATAGCCGTACACAGGGGAGTGAACCCTATACCCCAGGTGTGTACCATAGCCGTACACAGGGGACTGAACCCTATACCCCAGGTGTGTACCATAGCCGTACACAGGGGACTGAACCCTATACCCCAGGTGTGTACCATAGCCGTACACAGGGGACTGAACCCTATACCCCAGGTGTGTACCATAGCCGTACACAGGGGACTGAACCCTATACCCCAGGTGTGTACCATAGCCGTACACAGGGGACTGAACCCTATACCCCAGGTGTGTACCATAGCCGTACACAGGGGTGTGAACCCTATACCCCAGGTGTGTACCATAGCCGTACACAGGGGTGTGAACCCTATACCCCAGGTGTGTACCATAGCCGTACACAGGGGAGTGAACCCTATACCCCAGGTGTGTACCATAGCCGTAGCCGTACACAGGGGACTGAACCCTATACCCCAGGTGTGTACCATAGCCGTACACAGGGGACTGAACCCTATACCCCAGGTGTGTACCATAGCCGTACACAGGGGACTGAACCCTATACCCCAGGTGTGTACCATAGCCGTACACAGGGGACTGAACCCTATACCCCAGGTGTGTACCATAGCCGTACACAGGGGTGTGAACCCTATACCCCAGGTGTGTACCATAGCCGTACACAGGGGAGTGAACCCTATACCCCAGGTGTGTACCATAGCCGTACACAGGGGACTGAACCCTATACCCCAGGTGTGTACCATAGCCGTACACAGGGGACTGAACCCTATACCCCAGGTGTGTACCATAGCCGTACACAGGGGACTGAACCCTATACCCCAGGTGTGTACCATAGCCGTACACAGGGGTGTGAACCCTATACCCCAGGTGTGTACCATAGCCGTACACAGGGGACTGAACCCTATACCCCAGGTGTGTACCATAGCCGTACACAGGGGTGTGAACCCTATACCCCAGGTGTGTACCATAGCCGTACACAGGGGACTGAACCCTATACCCCAGGTGTGTACCATAGCCGTACACAGGGGACTGAACCCTATACCCCAGGTGTGTACCATAGCCGTACACAGGGGTGTGAACCCTATACCCCAGGTGTGTACCATAGCCGTACACAGGGGACTGAACCCTATACCCCAGGTGTGTACCATAGCCGTACACAGGGGTGTGTACCCTATACCCCAGGTGTGTACCATAGCCGTACACAGGGGTGTGAACCCTATACCCCAGGTGTGTACCATAGCCGTACACAGGGGACTGAACCCTATACCCCAGGTGTGTACCATAGCCGTACACAGGGGACTGAACCCTATACCCCAGGTGTGTACCATAGCCGTACACAGGGGACTGAACCCTATACCCCAGGTGTGTACCATAGCCGTACACAGGGGACTGAACCCTATACCCCAGGTGTGTACCATAGCCGTACACAGGGGACTGAACCCTATACCCCAGGTGTGTACCATAGCCGTACACAGGGGAGTGAACCCTATACCCCAGGTGTGTACCATAGCCGTACACAGGGGACTGAACCCTATACCCCAGGTGTGTACCATAGCCGTACACAGGGGACTGAACCCTATACCCCAGGTGTGTACCATAGCCGTACACAGGGGACTGAACCCTATACCCCAGGTGTGTACCATAGCCGTACACAGGGGACTGAACCCTATACCCCAGGTGTGTACCATAGCCGTACACAGGGGAGTGAACCCTATACCCCAGGTGTGTACCATAGCCGTACACAGGGGAGTGAACCCTATACCCCAGGTGTGTACCATAGCCGTACACAGGGGACTGAACCCTATACCCCAGGTGTGTACCATAGCCGTACACAGGGGAGTGAACCCTATACCCCAGGTGTGTACCATAGCCGTACACAGGGGACTGAACCCTATACCCCAGGTGTGTACCATAGCCGTACACAGGGGACTGAACCCTATACCCCAGGTGTGTACCATAGCCGTACACAGGGGTGTGAACCCTATACCCCTGGTGTGTACCATAGCCGTACACAGGGGACTGAACCCTATACCCCAGGTGTGTACCATAGCCGTACACAGGGGACTGAACCCTATACCCCAGGTGTGTACCATAGCCGTACACAGGGGACTGAACCCTATACCCCAGGTGTGTACCATAGCCGTACACAGGGGACTGAACCCTATACCCCAGGTGTGTACCATAGCCGTACACAGGGGACTGAACCCTATACCCCAGGTGTGTACCATAGCCGTACACAGGGGAGTGAACCCTATACCCCAGGTGTGTACCATAGCCGTACACAGGGGAGTGAACCCTATACCCCAGGCGTGTACCATAGCCGTACACAGGGGACTGAACCCTATACCCCAGGCGTGTACCATAGCCGTACACAGGGGACTGAACCCTATACCCCAGGCGTGTACCATAGCCGTACACAGGGGAGTGAACCCTATACCCCAGGCGTGTACCATAGCCGTACACAGGGGACTGAACCCTATACCCCAGGTGTGTACCATAGCCGTACACAGGGGAGTGAACCCTATACCCCAGGTGTGTACCATAGCCGTACACAGGGGAGTGAACCCTATACCCCAGGTGTGTACCATAGCCGTACACAGGGGACTGAACCCTATACCCCAGGTGTGTACCATAGCCGTACACAGGGGAGTGAACCCTATACCCCAGGTGTGTACCATAGCCGTACACAGGGGACTGAACCCTATACCCCAGGTGTGTACCATAGCCGTACACAGGGGACTGAACCCTATACCCCAGGTGTGTACCATAGCCGTACACAGGGGAGTGAACCCTATACCCCAGGTGTGTACCATAGCCGTACACAGGGGTGTGAACCCTATACCCCAGGTGTGTACCATAGCCGTACACAGGGGAGTGAACCCTATACCCCTGGTGTGTACCATAGCCGTACACAGGGGACTGAACCCTATACCCCAGGTGTGTACCATAGCCGTACACAGGGGACTGAACCCTATACCCCAGGTGTGTACCATAGCCGTACACAGGGGACTGAACCCTATACCCCAGGTGTGTACCATAGCCGTACACAGGGGACTGAACCCTATACCCCAGGTGTGTACCATAGCCGTACACAGGGGACTGAACCCTATACCCCAGGTGTGTACCATAGCCGTACACAGGGGTGTGAACCCTATACCCCAGGTGTGTACCATAGCCGTGTTTGTGTGCGTGTCCGTCCGTCTGTCCGTATGTGCGTGCTTGTGTGTGCATAAAATGAGTACCATTAGCAGCCGTAGCTATAAGGCCTCGTAAAGGGTAGAACAGCTATACAAATCTATACGTTTCCCGTCTCCTGTATGGAATAATGGAATGTGTTTAACTGAAGGTGATTAATGGCGGAACGTTATCAGTTAACACAATTGAGCAGATGTCCTGTCCCCTCTGGCCCAAGAGTAAGGCGTCCCTCAGAGTCCCAAATGGCACCCTATCTTCTATATTGTACGCTACTGACCAGAGCCCTATTTGCGCTCTCTCTCTGGTCCAAAAGTAGTGTACTATATAGGGAATTGGGTGCCATTTGGGACGTAGTCAGTGTTCCTTGGTGGGGAGGAGGAGGCGACGCTCTTTCTCCTGATCCACACTTTAAATCACACTGCTCATTGAAGACTAATGGAAGACCATGTACAGCAACCCAATATGAGGTGTGTGTGTGTGTGTGTAATGTGAACTCTAACAGAGTTCATACACCTAAGGAGCTGTAAACCATGATTTAAATGAACATGAAACCTCCATGGCATCAAATGACTCTATGACTCCATCCATCTAAATATTGTAGATCACTTCAACACTGTGGTGTGTTAGAGTCCCAAATAGCACCCTATTCTCTAGGGCACTACTTTAGACCAGGACACATAGTAGTGCCCTATATAAAGGTATAGGCTACCGTTTGGGACGCGCCATTAGTCTGAAGGACGAGACAGAATGGAGGCATTTTAGATCAGATTGTAATGTTCCATTACTTTGCTCGCTGCTTTTGACCCAGGAACATCCACGCCAGGCGGAGAACAAAGTCAATAAAAATATGACAAACTGGATTAAATCATACGTTTTTTTTTATTTTTATGCGTCGTTGTTACATTTGAGTCATTTAGCAGACGCTCATATCCAGAGTTATAGACAAGTGTCTCTCTTTAGGAGCGGGCCGGGCCGTCATTGGAAATATGAATTTGTTCTTAATCGACCCGCCTGGATAAATAAAGGTTAAATCAATAATTGATAAAGGAGCAGCGGAGTGGACTACTGTAGAAGGCAATATAATTCTAAACTGGTTTTTAATGATTCACACTCGTACATTAGCTTGACTGACTCATCCGTCGTTCCAAATGGCACCCTATCCCCTATATAGTGCACTACCAAACGTGTATATATGGAATATGTTGCCATTTGGGACTCAGGCTAAACCATCTGCTTAATGCATGGATCTATCCCCCCGTATATACCCTAGAGACGTTTGAACTAGATGTTGTAGCACGTCTGTAGAACTAGGCTTTACCCTGCTTTGGTGCTGTCTTGCCAAATTGCCTAGACTGGATGTTGTAGCGTAGCAGGTTGAACTAGACTGGATGTTGTAGCGTAGCAGGTTGAACTAGACTGGATGTTGTAGAGTAGCAGGTTGAACTAGACTGGATGTTGTAGAGTAGCAGGTTGAACTAGACTGGATGTTGTAGCGTAGCAGGTTGAACTAGACTGGATGTTGTAGCGTAGCAGGTTGAACTAGACTGGATGTTGTAGCGTAGCAGGTTGAGCTGAAGCCTGGTCCCAGATCTGTTTATGTTGTCTGGCCAACTCCTTTGTCAGGTGCTCAAACAGATCTGGGACCAGGCTAGGACTCAGCTCATGACTACAGATCTGGGACCAGACTAGGACTCAGCTCATGACTACAGATCTGGGACCAGACTAGGACTCAGCTCATGACTACAGATCTGGGACCAGGCTAGGACTCAGCTCATGACTACAGATCTGGGACCAGGCTAGGACTCAGCTCAAGACTGTAAACCAAACAGATCTGGGACCAGGCTAGGACTATCCCAGGTAATAGGGAAACGTAATAAGCAAGGTGACATAACAACGTTTTCACTCGATGTTACTGTTCATTCTGTTCATGTTTTATTACAACAGATCTAAACAATTAGGTCACTGGATGCATTTAGCTAACAGGCATTATAATGCATAACAATATATCATCGTCTGACTTTGCTGGTACCTTTACCATGACTAATTATCGACTAGGAAGAAGCCAGAGGACGTGTCCCAAATGGCACCCTATTCCCTTTATAGTGCACTACATTTGACCAAAGCCCTATGAGGAGCTGGTCAAAAGTAGTGCACTATGTAGGGAATAGGGGTGCCATTTGGGATGCAGAACCCTGGATCGCAACCTAATGAATCCATGTGGTTGGTACTCACCTTCACCCCATTTATCTTCCTCCACTAATGGTCAGGATGGTCTCTCAGCCACACCTCCACTAAGTGCAGCTGCCAAACGTACTCTAGAACATTCATGACCCGGTAGGGGTTCAGCCCGGGTTAATTGGGGGCCCAGGGTCTTTATGGTGTTTTGGTCTCGATTTAAAGATTAAAGCAACACCAGGGGCCCGGCTAGTTAGCCTGCCAGGGACCAGATCCACCCAGTTAGTAATAGGAAGCAGTGCTATCGCTCAACCATCCATAACTTCATCATGCTAATAAATTTTCTTAATGAATGGTTTCTCTCGATTAGATAGGCATGGTATTATGTGGTTGATGGTAAGCCCCTCTTCTGAATGAATGCCTGCTGTTTGCTTCATGTACCCGTCAGATCCTTCTGCTTCTCATTCATCTGAAGGGACTAGGATTTCAGAAGACGAAACGGAAGATTCTTTCATATTTTAATTATGTATCAGTTTGTTAGATCTAGCTGTGCAGACAACTTGCTTGTAGTACTATAGTATTTTGAGTGAAGTGTTAAGTGGAAACCTCTTAAGAACTTTTGTATTGTCTAAACGGAGTGTGTCTGAACCAATCTGAAGCTTCTTTATCTGTGTGTCATGTGGATCTAACGGTAGAGAGAGTCTGTCTGTCATGTGGATCTAACGGTAGAGAGAGTCTGTCATGTGGATCTAACGGTAGAGAGAGTCTGTCATGTGGATCTAACGGTAGGGAGAGTCTGTCATGTGGATCTAACGGTAGAGAGATTCTGTCCATGTGGATCTAACGGTAGAGAGAGTCTGTCATGTGGATCTAACGGTAAAGAGAGTCTGTCATGTGGATCTAACGGTAGAGAGAGTCTGTTATGTGGATCTAACGGTAGAGAGAGTCTGCCTGTCATGTTGATCTAACGGTAGAGAGAGTCTGTCATGTGGATCTAACGGTAGAGAGAGTATCTGTCATGTGGATCTAACGGTAGAGAGAGTCTGTCTGTCATGTGGATCTAAGGGTAAAGAGAGTCTGTCATGTGGATCTAACGGTAGAGAGAGTCTGTCATGTAGCTCTAACGGTAGAGAGAGTCTGTCATGTGGATCTAACGGTAGAGAGAGTCTGTCATGTGGATCTAACGGTAGAGTGAGTCTGACATGTGGATCTAACGGTAGAGAGATTCTGTCCATGTGGATCTAACGGTAGAGAGATTCTGTCCATGTGGATCTAACGGTAGAGAGAGTCTGTCATGTGGATCTAACGGTAAAGAGAGTCTGTCATGTGGATCTAACGGTAGAGAGAGTCTGTTATGTGGATCTAACGGTAGAGAGAGTCTGTCATGTGGATCTAACGGTAGAGAGATTCTGTCATGTGGATCTAACGGTAGAGAGAGTATCTGTCATGTGGATCTAACGGTAGAGAGAGTCTGTCATGTGGATCTAATGGTAGAGAGAGTCTGTCATGTGGATCTAACGGTAGAGAGAGTATCTGTCATGTGGATCTAACGGTAGAGAGAGTCTGTCATGTGGATCTAACGGTAGAGAGAGTCTGTCTGTCATGTGGATCTAACGGTAGAGAGAGTCTGTCATGTGGATCTAATGGTAGAAAGAGTCTGTCATGTGGATCTAACGGTAGAGAGAGTCTGTCTGTCATGTGGATCTAACGGTAGAGAGAGAGTCTGTCATGTGGATCTAACGGTAGAGAGAGTCTGTCATGTGGATCTAATGGTAGAGAGAGTCTGTCATGTTGATCTAACGGTAGAGAGAGAGTCTGTCATGTGGATCTAATGGTAGAGAGAGTCTGTCATGTTGATCTAACGGTAGAGAGAGTCTGTCATGTGGATCTAACGGTAGAGAGAGTATCTGTCATGTGGATCTAACGGTAGAGAGAGTCTGTCATGTGGATCTAATGGTAGAGAGAGTCTGTCATGTGGATCTAACGGTAGAGAGAGTCTGTCTGTCATGTGGATCTAACGGTAGAGAGAGAGTCTGTCATGTGGATCTAACGGTAGAGAGAGTCTGTCATGTGGATCTAATGGTAGCGAGAGTCTGTCATGTGGATCTAACGGTAGAGAGAGTCTGTCATGTGGATCTAATGGTAGAGAGAGTCTGTCATGTGGATCTAACGGTAGAGAGAGTCTGTCTGTCATGTGGATCTAACGGTAGAGAGAGAGTCTGTCATGTGGATCTAACGGTAGAGAGAGTCTGTCATGTGGATCTAATGGTAGCGAGAGTCTGTCATGTGGATCTAACGGTAGAGAGAGTCTGTCATGTGGATCTAATGGTAGAGAGAGTCTGTCATGTGGATCTAACGGTAGCGAGAGTCTGTCTGTCATGTGGATCTAACGGTAGAGAGAGAGTCTGTCATGTGGATCTAACGGTAGAGAGAGTCTGTCATGTGGATCTAATGGTAGCGAGAGTCTGTCATGTGGATCTAACGGTAGAGAGAGTCTGTCTGTCATGTAGATCTAACGGTAGAGAGAGTCTGTCATGTGGATCTAACGGTAGAGAGTGTCTGTCATGTGGATCTAACGGTAGAGAGAGTCTGTCTGTCATGTGGATCTAACGGTAGAGAGAGTCTGTTATGTGGATCTAACGGTAGAGAGAGTCTGCCTGTCATGTTGATCTAACGGTAGAGAGAGTCTGTCATGTGGATCTAACGGTAGAGAGAGTCTGTCATGTGGATCTAATGGTAGAGAGAGTCTGTCATGTGGATCTAACGGTAGAGAGAGTCTGTCTGTCATGTGGATCTAATGGTAGAGAGAGAGTCTGTCATGTGGATCTAACGGTAGAGAGAGTCTGTCATGTGGATCTAATGGTAGCGAGAGTCTGTCATGTGGATCTAACGGTAGAGAGAGTCTGTCATGTGGATCTAATGGTAGCGAGAGTCTGTCATGTGGATCTAACGGTAGAGAGAGTCTGTCTGTCATGTAGATCTAACGGTAGAGAGAGTCTGTCATGTAGATCTAACGGTAGAGAGTGTCTGTCATGTGGATCTAACGGTAGAGAGAGTCTGTCTGTCATGTGGATCTAACGGTAGAGAGAGTCTGTTATGTGGATCTAACGGTAGAGAGAGTCTGCCTGTCATGTTGATCTAACGGTAGAGAGAGTCTGTTATGTGGATCTAACGGTAGAGAGAGTCTGTCATGTGGATCTAACGGTAGAGAGAGTCTGTTATGTGGATCTAACGGTAGAGAGAGTCTGCTGTCATGTAGATCTAACGGTAGAGAGAGTCTGTCATGTAGATCTAACGGTAGAGAGAGTCTGTCATGTGGATCTAACGGTAGAGTCTGTCATGTGGATCTAACGGTAGAGAGAGTGTCTGTTATGTGGATCTAACGGTAGAGAGAGTCTGTCATGTGGATCTAACGGTAGAGAGAGTCTGTCTGTCATGTGGATCTAATGGTAGAGAGAGTCTGTCATGTGGATCTAATGGTAGAGAGAGTCTGTCATGTGGATCTAACGGTAGAGAGAGTCTGTCTGTCATGTAGATCTAATGGTAGAGAGAGTCTGTCATGTGGATCTAACGGTAGAGAGAGTCTGTCATGTGGATCTAACGGTAGAGAGAGTCTGTCATGTGGATCTAACGGTAGAGAGAGTCTGTCATGTGGATCTAACGGTAGAGAGAGTCTGTCTGTCATGTAGATCTAACGGTAGAGAGAGTCTGTCATGTGGATCTAACGGTAGAGAGAGTCTGTCATGTGGATCTAACGGTAGAGAGAGTATGTCATGTAGATCTAACGGTAGAGAGAGTCTCTCATGTGGATCTAACGGTAGAGAGAGTCTGTCTGTCATGTGGATCTAACGGTAGAGAGAGTCTGTTTGTCATGTAGATCTAACGGTAGAGAGAGTCTGTCATGTGGATCTAACGGTAGAGAGAATCTGTCTGTCATGTGGATCTAACGGTAGAGAGAGTCTGTTATGTGGATCTAACAGTAGAGAGAGTCTGCCTGTCATGTTGATCTAACGGTAGAGAGAGTCTGTTATGTGGATCTAACGGTAGAGAGAGTCTGTCATGTGGATCTAACGGTAGAGAGAGTCTGTTATGTGGATCTAACGGTAGAGAGAGTCTGTCATGTGGATCTAACGGTAGAGAGAGTCTGTCATGTGGATCTAACGGTAGAGAGAGTCTGTCATGTAGATCTAACGGTAGAGAGAGTCTGTTATGTGGATCTAACGGTAGAGAGAGTCTGCCTGTCATGTTGATCTAACGGTAGAGAGAGTCTGTCATGTGGATCTAACGGTAGAGAGAGTATCTGTCATGTGGATCTAACGGTAGAGAGAGTCTGTCTGTCATGTGGATCTAACGGTAGAGAGAGTCTGTCATGTGGATCTAATGGTAGAGAGAGTCTGTCATGTGGATCTAACGGTAGAGAGAGTCTGTCGTGTGGATCTAACGGTAGAGAGAGTCTGTCTGTCATGTGGATCTAATGGTAGAGTCTGTCATGTGGATCTAACGGTAGAGAGAGTGTCTGTCATGTGGATCTAACGGTAGAGAGAGTCTGTCATGTGGATGTAACGGTAGAGTCTGTCATGTGGATGTAACGGTAGAGTCTGTCATGTGGATCTAACGGTAGAGAGAGTCTGTTATGTGGATCTAACGGTAGAGAGAGTGTCATGTGGATCTAACGGTAGAGAGAGTCTGTCATGTGGATCTAACGGTAGAGAGAGTCTGTCATGTGGATCTAACGGTAGAGAGAGTCTGTCATGTGGATCTAACGGTAGAGAGAGTCTGTTATGTGGATCTAACGGTAGAGAGAGTCTGTTATGTGGATCTAACGGTAGAGAGAGTCTGTCTGTCATGTGCCTGAGGGGCCAGGAAGGAGCTAGCACCAACACCTAGAAGTCTGTGTCCTCTCTCTCCATGGTTGGGAGACTGTGCTGCCTGGCTCTTCTCTTTGGGTGTCAACACTTCAACACCAGTCCTGCCACAACTCTCAGCATGTATATTTACAAGGGACCAGTGAAAATCTGAGGGATTGAATACAGACTCATTATTGTTCAACCATACCCTCATCCTGGCTGGGTAATTCAACACTAGTGACCTTAAAGAGACCAACAACAAGTAATAGAAGCTGGTGAACTGTGTGACACACTGATGAAGATGTGAGGTTGCCATGGAGATGTGAGGCTGCCATGGAGACATGATGGAGTTGTGACGTTACCATGGATACATGACAGAGATGTGAGGTTACCATGGAGACATGATGGAGATGTGAGGCTGCCATGGAGACATGATGGAGTTGTGACGTTACCATGGATACATGACAGAGATGTGAGGTTACCATGGAGACATGATGGAGGTGTGGTGGGAGGCTGCCATGGAGACATGATGGAGGTGTGGTGAGAGGCTGTCACACTAATGGAGATGTGATGTGAGGCTGCCATGGAGACATGATGGAGGTATGGTGAGAGGCTGCCATGGAGACATGATGGAGGTATGGTGAGAGGCTGCCATGGAGACATGATGGAGGTGTGGTGAGAGGCTGCCATGGAGACATGATGGAGGTGTGGTGAGAGGCTGCCATGGAGACATGATGGAGGTGTGGTGAGAGGCTGTCACACTAATGGAGATGTGATGTGAGGCTGCCATGGAGACATGATGGAGGTATGGTGAGAGGCTGCCATGGAGACATGATGGAGGTGTGGTGGGAGGCTGCCATGGAGACATGATGGAGGTGTGGTGAGAGGCTGCCATGGAGACATGATGGAGGTGTGGTGAGAGGCTGCCATGGAGACATGATGGAGGTGTGGTGAGAGGCTGTCACACTAATGGAGATGTGATGTGAGGCTGCCATGGAGACATGATGGAGGTATGGTGAGAGGCTGCCATGGAGACATGATGGAGGTATGGTGAGAGGCTGCCATGGAGACATGATGGAGGTGTGGTGAGAGGCTGCCATGGAGACATGATGGAGGTGTGGTGAGAGGCTGCCATGGAGACATGATGGAGGTGTGGTGAGAGGCTGCCATGGAGACATGATGGAGGTGTGGTGAGAGGCTGCCATGGAGACATGATGGAGGTGTGGTGAGAGGCTGCCATGGAGACATGATGGAGGTGTGGTGAGAGGCTGCCATGGAGACATGATGGAGGTGTTGTGAGAGGCTGCCATGGAGACATGATGGAGGTGTGGTGAGAGGCTGCCATGGAGACATGATGGAGGTATGGTGAGAGGCTGCCATGGAGATATGATGGAGGTGTGGTGGGAGGCTGCCATGGAGACATGATGGAGGTGTGGTGGGAGGCTGCCATGGAGACATGATGGAGGTGTGGTGAGAGGCTGCCATGGAGACATGATGGAGGTGTGGTGAGAGGCTGCCATGGAGACATGATGGAGGTGTTGTGAGAGGCTGCCATGGAGACATGATGGAGGTGTGATGTGAGGCTGCCATGTAGACATGATGGAGGTGTGGTGAGAGGCTGCCATGGAGACATGATGGAGATGTGATGTGAGGCTGCCATGGAGACATGATGGAGGTGTGGTGAGAGGCTGCCATGGAGACATGATGGAGGTGTGGTGAGAGGCTGCCATGGAGACATGATGGATATGTGATGTGAGCCTGTCACACTAATGGAGATGTGATGTGAAGCTGCCATGGAGACATGATGGAGGTGGGCGGCAGGTAGCTTAGTGGTTAAGAGCGTTGTGCCAGTAACCGAAAGATCGCTGGTTCTAATCCCCAAGCCGACTAGGTGAAAAATCTGTCGATGTGCCCTTGAGCAAGGCACTTAACCCTAATTGCTCCTGTAAGTCGCTCTGGATAAGAGCGTCTGCTAAATGACTAAAATGTAAATGTAAAAATGTGAGAGGCTGCCATGGAGACATGATGGAGGTGTGGTGAGAGGCTGTCACACTAATGGAGATGTGATGTGAGGCTGTACTCTGTATCTATAGCAGTGAACAGCTGAGTGGCCACTGGGTGTTTGCTTTAGACTGACAACGGTGAAGTTCACAGCCTTTGACATGTAATCTACAAGGAAGTGTTCAACCATATCTTCATAATGGGGAAATCACAACTTGTGAAATTTTTAAGAAACAACAACCACAGTAGATGATGATCAGGTGAACCTGGTGAGTCATGTGACACTGTGGAGACGTGATGGGTTTGTGAAATGCTGGGTGGATGATCTCGGATGCATGTGACACTGTGGAGACGTGATGGGTTTGTGAAATGCTGGGTGGATGATCTCGGATGCATGTGGGAGTTTGGTACCTTGGCAATGGTGAAGTGCGCTCACTCTGGAAGACAGAGAAATATGGCAGGCAGGGTTCATATTTCAAATGGCACACTATACCCTACATAGTGCACTACCCAATGGGCCCTGGTCAAACGGAGTGCACTATATAGAGAATAGAGGGCCATTTGGGCCGCCGCCTAGTAGAGCGAAAGAGAGATGGCAGGCAGGGTTGGAGAGAAAGAGAGATGGCGGCTTGGGGTAGAGAGAGAGAGAGAAAGATGGCAGCCAGGGTTGGCGAGAAAGAAAGATGGCGGCTTGGGGTAGAGAAAGAGAGAAAGATGGCAGCCAGGGTTGGAGAGAAAGAAAGATGGTGGCTTGGGGTAGAGAGAGAGAGAAAGATGGCAGCCAGGGTTGGAGAGAAAGAAAGATGGCGGCTTGGGGTAGAGTGAGAGAGAAAGATGGCAGCCAGGGTTGGAGAGAAAGAGAGACGGCAGCCAGGGTTGGAGAGAAAGAGAGACGGCAGCTTGGGGTAGAGAGAGAGAGAAAGATGGCAGCCAGAGTTGGAGAGAAAGAAAGATGGCAGCCAGGGTTGGAGAGATGGCAGCCAGGGTTGGAGAGAAAGAGAGATGGCAGCTTGGGGTAGAGAGAGAGAGAAAGATGGCAGCCAGGGAGGGAGTCAGAGAGAAATAGAGATGGCAGGCAGAGAGAGAGAGATGGCTGCCAGGGTTAGAGAGAGAGAGAAAGAGAGATGGCAGCCAGGGAGGGAGGGAGAGATGGAGAGAGAGATGGCAGGTAGGGAGGGAGGGAGAGATGGAGAGAGAGATGGCAGCCAGGGAGGGAGGGAGAGATGGAGAGAGAGATGGCAGGTAGGGAGGGAGGGAGAGAGAAAGACAGATGGCAGCCAGGGTTAGAGAGAGAGAGAAAGAGAGATGGCAGCCAGGGTTAGAGAGAGAGAGATGGCAGCCATGTTTAGAGAGAGAGAGAAAGAGAGATGGCAGCCAGGGAGGGAGGGAGAGATGGAGAGAGAGATGGCAGGTAGGGAGGGAGGGAGAGATGGAGAGAGAGATGGCAGGTAGGGAGGGAGGGAGAGATGGAGAGAGAGATGGCAGGTAGGGAGGGAGGGAGAGATGGAGAGAGAGATGGCAGGTAGGGTTAGCAGGGACTCGGCTAATGACTGTGAAGGAGACACATGGTAATTACTCTGTCTCCCTGTGTCTGTTCTTCTTAATGACTCATGGCAGCGCCTCTGTTTTATTGAGATTGGTTTTCCCCGTCGGACCTCGATGGGCTTAGAGGCTCGGCGGCAGGGTTGAGCAGTAGAGAGGAATGAATGTTCAGCAATGATGAGCTAAGATGAACCTCATCGGCTCAAACACATTGTAGGATCGTCCTGAAGCTTTTAAACGTTCCTATTTGAGCAGATCAAACCTGGAATGAAGGGAGAATAGCTGTAGAGGATGTGCTAAAAGCAAGGCAGAATGTCATACTGTTGTTTTACATTGCTATTGCCACACACCTCCATATAGCAGGTGGAATGGCGAGCTCAGATGGACCTCGTCATCGACTCAGACATTTTGAGGGTCCTGAAGCCCTAAAACATTTATTTTTTAGCAATTCAATGGTTCAAACAAGGAATGAAAAGGGATAAATCCTTGTAGCACAGGGGGCTGTGTTCTGAGTGCACACAGGATGTTATCCACTGAGATGACATAGACTGACCAGGTGAAAGCTATGATCCCTTACTGATGTCACCTGTTAAATCCACTTCAATCAGTGTAGATGAAGGTGAGGAGACGGGTTAAAGAAGGATTTTTAAGCCTCGAAGACATTTGAGACATGGATTGTGTGTGTGCTATTCAGAGGGTGAATGGGCAAGATAAAATATTTTATTGCCTTTGAACGGGGTATGGTAGTAGGTGCCAGGCGCACCGGTTTGTGTCAAGAACTGCAACACTGTTGGGTTTTTCACGCTCAACAGTTTCCCTTGTGTATCAAGAATGGTCCACCACCCAAAGGACATCCAGCCAACTTGACACAACATGGGCCAGCATCCCTGTGGAACGCTTTCAACACCTTGTAGTCCATGCCCCGATGAATTGAGGCTGTTCTGAGGGAAAACACATTTCTGTTCTGAGGGACTAACAAATTTCAGTTAATTACTAGAGCTCCTGCCTTGAGCCAATCAATGTAATTTATTTAATGCCGGATCCCTATGGCAGGATATCGCATGTGACTAACATACGTACGGATGGACAGAGACAGATCCACAGTCCCCTTCCCGATTTCATTGTGGGGGACAATTAATACTCCTGTATACCCTAATGAGTTGATTATAGGAGCACCCAGATAATAAGTATCATAAATATCTGGTTCAATATGCATCCTCTTTTGATCAGTTATGTTGTGATGATGATAAGGTTCAAGGATAAGTGTTGCGATGATGATAAGGGTCAAGGCTAAGTGTTGTGATGAGAAGGTTCAAGGCTAAGTGTTGTGATGAGAAGGTTCAAGGCTAAGTGTTGTAATGATGATAAGGTGCAAAGCTAAGTGTTGTGATGATGATAAGGGCCAAGGCTAAGTGTTGCAATGATGAGAAGGTTCAAGGCTAAGTGTTGTGATGATAAGGTTCAAGGCTAAGTGTTGTGATGAGAAGGTTCAAGGCTAAGTGTTGTGATGAGAAGGTTCAAGGCTAAGTGTTGTAATGATGATAAGGTTCAAAGCTAAGTGTTGTGATGATGATAAGGGCCAAGGCTAAGTGTTGCAATGATGAGAAGGTTCAAGGCTAAGTGTTGTGATGAGAAGGTTCAAGGCTGTGTTGTGATGATAAGGGTCAAGGATAAGTGTTGTGATAAGGTTCAAGGCTGGGTGTTGTGATGATGATAAGGGTCAAGGCTAAGTGTTGTGATGATAAGGGTCAAGGATAAGTGTTGTGATAAGGTTCAAGGCTAAGTGTTGTGATGATGATAAGGGTCAAGGCTAAGTGTTGAGATAATGATAAGGTTAAAGGCTAAGTGTTGTGATAAGGTTCAAGGCTAAGTGTTGTGATGATGATAATGTTCAAGGCTGGGTGTTGTGATGATGATAAGGGTCAAGGCTAAGTGTTGTGATGAGAAGGTTCAAGGCTAAGTGTTGTGATGAGAAGGTTCAAGTCTAAGTGTTGTGATGATAAGGTTCAAGGCTGGGTGTTGTGATGATAAAGCTAAAGGCTAAGTGTTGTGATGAGAAGGTTCAAGGCTAAGTGTTGTGATGATAAGGGTCAAGGATAAGTGTTGTGATAAGGTTCAAGGCTAAGTGTTGTGATGAGGTTCAAGGCTAAGTGTTGTGATGATGATAAGGGTCAAGGCTAAGTGTTGAGATAATGATAAGGTTCAAGGCTAAGTGTTGTGATAAGGTTCAAGGCTACGTGTTGTGATTATGATAATGTTCAAGGCTGGGTGTTGTGATGATGATATAGGTCAAGGCTAAGTGTTGTGATGATGATATAGGTCAAGGCTAAGTGTTGTGATGATGATAAGGTTCAAGGCTGGGTGTTGTGATGATGATAAGGTTCAAGTCTGGGTGTTGTGATGATAAAGCTCAAGGCTACGTGTTGTGATGAGAAGGTTCAAGGCTAAGTGTTGTGAATATGATAAGGTTCAAGGCTAAATGTTGTGAAAAGGTTCAAGGCTAAGTGTTATGATGGTGATAAAGGTCAAGGCTAAGTGTTGCGATGATAAGGTTCAAGGCTAAGTGTTGTGATAATGATACGGTTGAAGGCTAAGTGTTGCCATGATGATAAGGGTCAAGGCTAAGTGTTGTGATGGTGATAAGGTCAAGGCTAAGTGTTGTGATGGTGATAAAGGTCAAGGCTAAGTGTTGTGATGATGATACGGTTCAAGGCTAAGTGTTGCGATGATGATAAGGGTCAAGGCTAAGTGTTGTGATGGTGATAAGGTCAAGGCTAAGTGTTGTGATGGTGATAAAGGTCAAGGCTAAGTGTTGTGATGATGATACGGTTCAAGGCTAAGTGTTGTGATGATGATAAGGGTCAAGGCTAAGTGTTGAGATAATGATAAGGTTCAAGGCTAAGTGTTGTGATGATGATAAGGGTCAAGGCTAAGTGTTCTGATGATAAGGTTCAAGGCTAAGTGTTGTGATGATGATAAGGTTCAAGGCTGGGTGTTGTGATAAGGTTCAAGGCTGTGTTGCGATCATGATAATGTACAAGAAAAATAATATGTCGAACACTGGAGAAAAAAATAATATGTGGAACACTGGATATACTTCCTTCCCTGGTGATTTCAGTTACTTCCTGTAGTTTTACGTCACCGGGCCTTAGAGGAGAGAAGATGAGATACGAGGAGAGGGGGCGGCGAGGGAGGAGATGAGTTAAGAGGAGCGGGGGCGGGGGCGGCGAGGGAGGAGATGAGTTAAGAGGAGCGGGGGCTGCGAGAGAGGAGAGAGGGGCGAGGGGAGAGAGGACAGACACCACAGTCCCTGCTGATTTCACAGTCACTTAAACAGCTTAGCAAAGGTCAGCCAGCCAACCTCTCCACTCCTCTCAGCTCAGCTCATATTCACACACTTAGACACTCCACTGACTGTAGAAGCTACTAGCCAGGCTGAGGGTCCTCTTAGACACTCCACTGACTGTAGAAGCTACTAGCCAGGCTGAGGGTCCTCTTAGACACTCCACTGACCGTAGAAGCTACTAGCCAGGCTGAGGGTCCTCTTAGACACTCCACTGACTGTAGAAGCTACTAGCCAGGCTGAGGGTCCTCGTAGACACTCCACTGACTGTAGAAGCTACTAGCCAGGCTGAGGGTCCCCACTCCACTGACTGTAGAAGCTACTAGCCAGGCTGAGGGTCCTCGTAGACACTCCACTGACTGTAGAAGCTACTAGCCAGGCTGAGGGTCCTCTTAGACACTCCACTGACTGTAGAAGCTACTAGCCAGGCTGAGGGTCCTCTTAGACACTCCACTGACTGTAGAAGCTACTAGCCAGGCTGAGGGTCCTCTTAGACACTCCACTGACTGTAGAAGCTACTAGCCAGGCTGAGGGTCCCCACTCCACTGACTGTAGAAGCTACTAGCCAGGCTGAGGGTCCTCTTAGACACTCCACTGACTGGAGAAGCTACTAGCCAGGCTGAGGGTCCTCTTAGACACTCCACTGACTGTAGAAGCTACTAGCCAGGCTGAGGGACCTCTTAGACACTCCACTGACTGTAGAAGCTACTAGCCAGGCTGAGGGTCCTCTTAGACACTCCACTGACTGTAGAAGCTACTAGCCAGGCTGAGGGACCTCGTAGACACTCCACTGACTGTAGAAGCTACTAGCCAGGCTGAGGGACCTCTTAGACACTCCACTGACTGTAGAAGCTACTAGCCAGGCTGAGGGTCCTCTTAGACACCCCACTGACTGTAGAAGCTACTAGCCAGGCTGAGGGTCCTCTTAGACACTCCACTGACTGTAGAAGCTACTAGCCAGGCTGAGGGTCCTCTTAGACACTCCACTGACTGTAGAAGCTACTAGCCAGGCTGAGGGTCCTCTTAGACACTCCACTGACTGGAGAAGCTACTAGCCAGGCTGAGGGTCCCCACTCCACTGACTGTAGAAGCTACTAGCCAGGCTGAGGGTCCTCTTAGACACTCCACTGACTGTAGAAGCTACTAGCCAGGCTGAGGGTCCCCACTCCACTGACTGTAGAAGCTACTAGCCAGGCTGAGGGTCCTCTTAGACACTCCACTGACTGTAGAAGCTACTAGCCAGGCTGAGGGTCCTCGTAGACACTCCACTGACTGTAGAAGCTACTAGCCAGGCTGAGGGTCCCCACTCCACTGACTGTAGAAGCTACTAGCCAGGCTGAGGGTCCTCTTAGACACTCCACTGACTGTAGAAGCTACTAGCCAGGCTGAGGGTCCTCGTAGACACTCCACTGACTGTAGAAGCTACTAGCCAGGCTGAGGGTCCCCACTCCACTGACTGTAGAAGCTACTAGCCAGGCTGAGGGTCCTCTTAGACACTCCACTGACTGTAGAAGCTACTAGCCAGGCTGAGGGTCCTCGTAGACACTCCACTGACTGTAGAAGCTACTAGCCAGGCTGAGGGTCCTCTTAGACACTCCACTGACTGTAGAAGCTACTAGCCAGGCTGAGGGTCCTCTTAGACACTCCACTGACTGTAGAAGCTACTAGCCAGGCTGAGGGTCCTCTTAGACACTCCACTGACTGGAGAAGCTACTAGCCAGGCTGAGGGTCCTCTTAGACACTCCACTGACTGTAGAAGCTACTAGCCAGGCTGAGGGTCCCCACTCCACTGACTGTAGAAGCTACTAGCCAGGCTGAGGGTCCTCGTAGACACTCCACTGACTGGAGAAGCTACTAGCCAGGCTATCTCTAGCGTGTGTTGGTTGGTGTATCACTCTAAATGGCTATGTGTTTAGAAGGAGCAAGGATCATATCATTTTATATGATCTCATTATAGAAGCTTCCTCTTAGTATGGCTGGTTACCACGGTGATATCGCTTTACGGTGAGATAGTCTGTTGTATGTTTATTGATTAAGCCTTATTTTACCAGGTAGGTTGACTGAGAAGACATATTTTACAGTGATGACCTAGGGAAGAGTTGCAAGGGAGAGCGGATATGTAGCCTGTATGCAGAGGGTCATTGCCTCGTAGGGGTGAGAGGGTCATTGCCTCGTAGGGGTGAGAGGGTTATTGCCTCGTAGGGGTGAGAGGGTCATTGCCTCGTAGGGGTGAGAGGGTCATTGCCTCGTAGGGGTGAGAGGGTCATTGCCTCGTAGGGGTGAGAGGGTCATTGCCTCGTAGGGGTGAGAGGGTCATTGCCTCGTAGGGGTGAGAGGGTCATTGCCTCGTAGGGGTGAGAGGGTCATTGCCTCGTAGGGGTGAGAGGGTCATTGCCTCGTAGGGGTGAGAGGGTTATTGCCTCGTAGGGGTGAGAGGGTTAGGTGAGTCAGGAGTTTAAAACCTGCTAGCGGAACAGAGCCACCAGTGGTCCACAACAAGACCCTCTCAGACACTGGGACTGAGTCCCAAATGGCACCCTATTCCCTACATAGTGCACTGCTTTTGACCAGGGTCCGTAGGGCACTTTATAGGGAATAGGGTGCCATTTGTTACGCAATCTGGGTTGACCCAGAGCAGATGTCAACAGGCTGGGATGGATTAAGACCCTATAGAGGCCACTGACATCTGACTCGGACAGAAATAGGGCCTTTTGTTGGGCAAGACTAAAGAATGTTGTTATTCACAATCACTTTTCCCACCCAGTAAAGCATATCAATTCAAACACGAAAAGCCAAGAGGTTTCCCCCATTTAGAGACGTGTGAATGGGATACATCCCATCTTTGTGTGCGTAGCTGTGTGCATGTGTATGAATGGTTAAATCCCAACCACATAGACTAGCATTGATGGACTGGCGTTAACTGGCCTGCTGAGCATCAGATGACGAGGTCTAATCCTGTTGATATGAAAACAATCCAACAGGATTGACTCCTGACACCCTCAGAAAACGAGTAGCATTTAAATCTGGTGGGCAAATCCTGCTTCAAAAGATCTGCTGTCTTGGGCTACTGGGCTAAGGCCATTTACATTCTATCTATGAGAAGTGAGGATTGTTGTGACATTTACATTTACATTATTTAGCAGACGCTCTTATCCAGAGCGACTTACAGGAGCAATTAGGGTTAAGTGCCTTGCCTCAAGGGCACATCGACAGATTTTTCACCTAGTTGGCTCTGGGATTAGAACCAGCGACCTTTCGGTTACTGGCACAACGCTCTTAACCACTAAGCTACCTGTGACGTCGTCAATAGAGTCATAAACAAAGGAATCAGAGAGGGAGGGAGGGAGGAGGGGAGGGAGGGAGGGAGGACGGGAGGGAGGGAGGAGGGGAGGGAGGGAGGGAGGAGGGGAGGGAGGGAGGGAGGAGGGGAGGGAGGTAGGGAGGACGGGAGGGAGGGAGGGGGGGGGGGGAGGGAGGAAGAAAGGGAGAGTGAGGAAGGAAAGAAGGGAGAGACCGAGGGAGAAAGTAGAAAGACCTATGAAGTCACTCCACCACACTAAAGCTGTCCGTGAAGTCACTCCACCACACTAAAGCCGTCCATTAAGTCACTCCACCACACTAAAGCCATCCATGAAGTCACTCCACCACACTAAAGCCGTCCATGAAGTCACTCCACCACACTAAAGCCGTCCATGAAGTCACTCCACCACACTAAAGCCGTCCATGAAGTCACTCCACCACACTAAAGCCATCCATGAAGTCACTCCACCACACTAAAGCCGTCCATGAAGTCACTCCACCACACTAAAGCCGTCCATGAAGTCACTCCACCACACTAAAGCCGTCCATGAAGTCACTCCACCACACTAAAGCCGTCCATGAAGTCACTCCACCACACTAAAGCCGTCAGTGAAGTCACTCCACCACACTAAAGCCGTCCATGAAGTCACTCCACCACACTAAAGCCGTCCATGAAGTCACTCCACCACACTAAAGCCGTCCGTGAAGTCACTCCACCACACTAAAGCCGTCCGTGAAGTCACTCCACCACACTAAAGCCGTCCGCGAAGTCACTCCACCACACTAAAGCCGTCCGTGAAGTCACTCCACCACACTAAAGCCTAGTGGTAGTGACTAGTGAAGCTGTTGTGTTGTAACTCTCTGTAGGGTTGACACAGTGGTGATGTTTGTTTACGTCTGTCTGAGTCCCAAATGACATCCTATTCCCTATCTAGTGCACTACTTAAGTTCTGGTGTGTTTCCTCTCTAAAACCCAGTGGTGGTCGTGACTAGTGTGAGGTTGTAGAGTTGGAAGCCTAACTCTCTGTAGAGTTGAGTTGTAGCCGTCTCTGTCTTGAGTAGACTCCCAGTGCTGTAGTGATTATTTGTCTAGACTGTGAACGGGGACTGATGGCATTGACCCCGGCTGACCTCCATCACTTCCAATAAGGAGTCGGGGAGCCGGTGCTGACAGTGTTTTACTGGTTAGGCCTAGTGTGTGTGTGTGTGTGTGTGTGTGTGTGTGTGTGTGTGTATATATATATTCAGTCTGTGCCTGCGTGTTTGTTAGACCATGCTGGTGTGAAGTTTCGAGAACTGCATAAATACCCAGAGGGCCTGTGGATATAGCTGCCTCGAAGGCTGCTTCTTCTCTGTCTGTAACCAGGAGAGACATGATGTGTAACTTGGGTCCCCAGTGGATTGTCATAAGATGTGGAAGATATAATATGTTTGTGTATTTACTCACTGGAACATAAGAAAGTATCAAATGGTCTATATGATCATATATATATATATATATATATATACAACTTTACTATATGTAGGAGGACATCTTATGACAATCAGGTCCTCAGATCCTCAAAAAGGTCTACAGCTGCACCATTGAGAGCATCCTGACTGGTTGCATCACCGCTTGGTATGGCAACTGCTCGGCATCAGACCGCAAGTCGCTACAGAGGGTAGTGTGTACGGCTCAGTACATCACTGGGGCTGAGCTCCCTGTCATCGAGGACCTCTATACCAGGCGGTGTCAGAGGAAGGCCCTAAAAATGGTCAAAGACTCCAGCCACCCAAGTCACAGTCTGTTCTCTCTGCTACCGCACGGCAAGCGGTACTGGAGCACCAAGTCTGGGACCAAAAGGCTTCTTAACAGCTTCTACCTCCAAGCCAATATCCCTGTCACCTTACCCCTATTCATATCTACCTCCATCACTCCAGTATCCCTGTCCCCTTACCCCTATTCATATCTACCTCCATCACTCCAGTATCCCTGTCCCCTTACCCCTATACATATCTACCTCCATCACTCCAGTATCCCTGTCCCCTTACCCCTATACATATCTACCTCCATCACTCCAGTATCCCTGTCCCCTTACCCCTATACATATCTACCTCCATCACTCCAGTATCCCTGTCCCCTTACCCCTATATATCTACCTCTATCACTCCAGTATCCCTGTCACCTTACCCCTATACATATCTACCTCCATCACTCCAGTATCCCTGTCACCTTACCCCTATACATATCTACCTCCATCACTCCAGTATCCCTGTCCCCTTACCCCTATACATATCTACCTCCATCACTCCAGTATCCCCTTACCCCTATACATATCTACCTCCATCACTCCAGTATCCCTGTCCCCTTACCCCTATACATATCTACCTCCATCACTCCAGTATCCCTGTCCCCTTACCCCTATACATATCTACCTCCATCACTCCAGTATCCCTGTCCCCTTACCCCTATACATATCTACCTCCATCACTCCAGTATCCCTGTCACCTTACCCCTATACATATCTACCTCCATCACTCCAGTATCCCTGTCACCTTACCCCTATACATATCTACCTCCATCACTCCAGTATCCCTGTCCCCTTACCCCTATACATATCTACCTCCATCACTCCAGTATCCCTGTCCCCTTACCCCTATACATATCTACCTCCATCACTCCAGTATCCCTGTCCCCTTACCCCTATACATATCTACCTCCATCACTCCAGTATCCCTGTTCCCTTACCCCTATACATATCTACCTCTATCACTCCAGTATCCCTGTCCCCTTACCCCTATACATATCTACCTCCATCACTCCAGTATCCCTGTCCCCTTACCCCTATACATATCTACCTCCATCACTCCAGTATCCCTGTCCCCTTACCCCTATACATATCTACCTCCATCACTCCAGTATCCCTGTCCCCTTACCCCTATACATATCTACCTCCATCACTCCAGTATCCCTGTCCCCTTACCCCTATACATATCTACCTCCATCACTCCAGTATCCCTGTCCCCTTACCCCTATACATATCTACCTCCATCACTCCAGTATCCCTGTTCCCTTACCCCTATACATATCTACCTCCATCACTCCAGTATCCCTGTTCCCTTACCCCTATACATATCTACCTCCATCACTCCAGTATCCCTGTTCCCTTACCCCTATACATATATACCTCCATCACTCCAGTATCCCTGTCTACTTACCCCTATACATATCTACCTCCATCACTCCAGTATCCCTGTCCCCTTACCCCTATACATATCTACCTCCATCACTCCAGTATCCCTGTCCCCTTACCCCTATACATATCTACCTCCATCACTCCAGTATCCCTGTCACCTTACCCCTATACATATCTACCTCCATCACTCCAGTATCCCTGTCCCCTGTCCCCTATACATATCTACCTCCATCACTCCAGTATCCCTGTCCCCTTACCCCTATACATATCTACCTCCATCCCTCCAGTATCCCTGTCCCCTTACCCCTATACATATCTACCTCCATCACTCCAATATCCCTGTCCCCTTACCCCTATACATATCTACCTCCATCACTCCAGTATCCCTGCCCCCTTACCCCTATACATATCTACCTCCATCACTCCAGTATCCCTGTCCCCTTACCCCTATACATATCTACCTCCATCACTCCAGTATCCCTGTCCCCTTACCCCTATACATATCTACCTCCATCACTCCAGTATCCCTGTCCCCTTACCCCTATACATATCTACCTCCATCACTCCAGTATCCCTGTCCCCTTACCCCTATACATATCTACCTCCATCACTCCAGTATCCCTGTCCCCTTACCCCTATACATATCTACCTCCATCACTCCAGTATCCCTGTCCCCTTACCCCTATACATATCTACCTCCATCACTCCAGTATCCCTGTCCCCTTACCCCTATACATATCTACCTCCATCACTCCAGTATCCCTGTCCCCTTACCCCTATACATATCTACCTCCATCACTCCAGTATCCCTGTCCCCTTACCCCTATACATATCTACCTCCATCACTCCAGTATCCCCTTACCCCTATACATATCTACCTCCATCACTCCAGTATCCCTGTCCCCTTACCCCTATACATATCTACCTCCATCACTCCAGTATCCCTGCACATGTTCATATGGTATTGGATCAGACTTTTTAAATATTTCCTGTATATAGTATACTTGCTTACTTACGTATTGTGTTCTTCATATTTCCTATTCAAATTTCTCATAGTTTTTTTCTAGTAATACATTGTTATTGATTATTGCATTGTTGGGTTTTGAGTTTGCAAGAAAGGCATTTTACTGTACTTGTGCGCGTGACATTCAAACTTGAAACACTACATACGCTCGCACACAAATGCAGGGCATGACATTATTTTTTAGCCACTTCTCCTTCGGACAAGTGGGACTGATTTTTTTTTACTTGTCCAATAGCTAAAAATACTTGTCTGAAACTGAAAGTTCTTTAGTAGTAAAAAAAAAAAACTATTGACAGATGTGATTAGATTATTATTGTTATTTTAATAGTAGTGGACAAGCCCTGACTCTCCAACAATATGGAAACTATAACAAACAATCTGAATACAATAAAGTACATCAGTGAATTCATTGACATTTTCCCTTTTAGGGCAGAATTGATGAATTACCGTATAATACTGAATAGAGTAATAACCTATTAATTACCGTATAATACTGAATAGAGTAATAACCTATTAATTACCGTATAATACTGAATAGAGTAATAACCTATTAATTACTGTATAATACTGAATAGAGTAATAACCTATTAATTACCGTATAATACTGAATAGAGTAATAACCTATTAATTACCGTATAATACTGAATAGAGTAATAACCTATTAATTACCGTATAATACTGAATAGAGTAATAACCTATTAATTACCGTATAATACTGAATAGAGTAATAACCTATTAATTACCGTATAATACTGAATAGAGTAATAACCTATGAATTACCGTATAATACTGAATAGAGTAATAACCTATGAATTACCGTATAATACTGAATAGAGTAATAACCTATGAATTACCGTATAATACTGAATAGAGTAATAACCTATGAATTACCGTATAATACAATAGCAACAATAGCGACACACATAGATAAAGAGACGCGTCTCTAAAATGCAGAGATCAAAATGTCACAGAACACAATGAAGTTAAAGTCCACATGTTGGTGAATAACACCCATACTCACCAAGTCCACATGTTGGTGAATAACACCCATACTCACCAAGTCCACATGTTGGTGAATAACACCCATACTCACCAAGTCCACATGTTGGTGAATAACACACATACTCACCAAGTCCACATGTTGGTGAATAACACCCATACTCACCAAGTCCACATGTTGGTGAATAACACCCATACTCACCAAGTCCACATGTTGGTGAATAACACCCATACTCACCAAGTCCACATGTTGGTGAATAACACCCATACTCACCAAGTCCACATGTTGGTGAATAACACCCATACTCACCAAGTCCACATGTTGGTGAATAACACCCATACTCACCAAGTCCACATGTTGGTGAATAACACCCATACTCACCAAGTCCACATGTTGGTGAATAACACCCATACTCACCAAGTCCACATGTTGGTGAATAACACCCATACTAACCGAGTCCACATGTTGGTGAATAACACCCATACTCACCAAGTCCACATGTTGGTGAATAACACACATACTCACCAAGTCCACATGTTGGTGAATAACACACATACTCACCAAGTCCACATGTTGGTGAATAACACACATACTCACCAAGTTCCATTTTAGAACAGATACTGATGATGTATGACTTAGCTGTATGAACAGGGCTAGGCTAGTTCTGATATGGGCTCATTTCAGTTATAGCAGCAGTATTATAGGCTAGTTCTAATAAGGGCTCATTTCAGTTATAGCAGCAGTATTATAGGCTAGTTCTAATAAGGGCTCATTTCAGTTATAGCAGCAGTATTATAGGCAAGTTCTAATAAGGGCTCATTTCAGTTATAGCAGCAGTATTATAGGCTAGTTCTGATAAGGGCTCATTTCAGTTATAGCAGCAGTATTATAGGCTAGTTCTAATATGGGCTCATTTCAGTTATAGCAGCAGTATTATAGGCTAGGTCTGATAAGGGCTCATTTCAGTTATAGCAGCAGTATTATAGGCTAGTTCTAATATGGGCTCATTTCAGTTATAGCGGCAGTATTATAGACTAGTTCTAATAAGGGCTCATTTCAGTTATAGCAGCAGTATTATAGGCTAGGTCTGATAAGGGCTCATTTCAGTTATAGCAGCAGTATTATAGGCTAGTTCTGATAAGGGCTCATTTCAGTTATAGCAGCAGTATTATAGACTAGTTCTAATAAGGGCTCATTTCAGTTATAGCAGCAGTATTATAGGCTAGTTCTAATATGGGCTCATTTCAGTTATAGCAGCAGTATTATAGGCTAGGTCTGATAAGGGCTCATTTCAGTTATAGCAGCAGTATTATAGACTAGTTCTGATAAGGGCTCATTTCAGTTATAGCAGCAGTATTATAGGCTAGTTCTAATATGGGCTCATTTCAGTTATAGCAGCAGTATTATAGGCTAGGTCTGATAAGGGCTCATTTCAGTTATAGCGGCAGTATTATAGACTAGGTCTGATAAGGGCTCATTTCAGTTATAGCGGCAGGATTATAGGCTAGTTCTGATAAGGGCTCATTTCAGTTATAGCAGCAGGATTATAGACTAGGTCTAATAAGGGCTCATTTCAGTTATAGCAGCATTATTATAGGCTAGTTCTAATATGGGCTCATTTCAGTTATAGCGGCAGTATTATAGGCTAGTTCTGATAAGGGCTCATTTCAGTTATAGCGGCAGGATTATAGACTAGGTCTGATAAGGGCTCATTTCAGTTATAGCGGCAGGATTATAGACTAGGTCTGATAAGGGCTCATTTCAGTTATAGCGGCAGGATTATAGACTAGGTCTAATAAGGGCTCATTTCAGTTATAGCAGCAGTATTATAGGCTAGGTCTGATAAGGGCTCATTTCAGTTATAGCAGCAGTATTATAGACTAGGTCTGATAAGGGCTCATTTCAGTTATAGCAGCAGTATTATAGGCTAGTTCTAATATGGGCTCATTTCAGTGATAGCAGCAGTATTATAGGCTAGTTCTAATAAGGGCTCATTTCAGTTATAGCAGCAGTATTATAGGCTAGCAGTGGTACTGAATATATGCCTTTAGGTTCCTGCTATAGACAGACCCTGTACCACAACCGTACAGTGTGTGACCAATACGGGATCAATCCAACAGACCTCCATCTCCTGCAGAGACACATCATGTGACAGGTTATATTAGCACTTCATGGAGGAGGAGGAACATGGAATGGTCCTCTATTGTTGGTTCAGGAGGAGAGTAAGGTTCTAATATGTAACGGTCCCCTGCGTGTTGGTCTCGGGTGATGAATGGCTTTGTGTTGGTCTCGGGTGATGAATGACTTTGTGTTGGTCTCGGGTGATGAATGACTTTGTGTTGGTCTCGGGTGATTAATGACTTTGTGTTGGTCTCGGGTGATGAATGTTTGTGTGTTGGTCTCGGGTGATGAACGGTTGTGTGTTTTTATTATTGTAGTAAGGTGAGAAATAAGATGTCAGACCCAGACCCCCTCTCTCTGCCTCCTGTCTCTCTGCCTCCTGTCTCTCTGCCTCCTGTCTCTCTGCCTCCTGTCTCTCTGCCTCCTGTGTCTCTGCCTCCTGTCTCTCTGCCTCCTGTCTCTCTGCCTCCTGTGTCTCTGCCTCCTGTCTCTCTGCCTCCTGTCTCTCTGCCTCCTGTGTCTCTGCCTCCTGTCTCTCTGCCTCCTGTCTCTCTGCCTCCTGTCTCTCTGCCTCCTGTCTCTCTGCCTCCTGCTCTACTGCTGCTTAATAACGGACAACCAACACTGGTGCTATAAATAATATCTGGAATGTATAATGTATAAATAATAATAATAATAATAATAATAATAATAATAATAATAATAATAATATTATAATAATATGCCATTTAGCAGACGCTTTTATCCAAAGCGACTTAGTCATGTGCGCATAAATCTTTATGTATTGGTGGTCCCGGGGATCGAACCCACTACCCTGGCGTTAGAAGCGCCATGCTCTACCAATTGAGCTAGACAGACAACCAACACTGGTGCTATAAATAATAACATCTGGAATGTATAACGGACAACCAACACTGGTGCTCCAGTGAGCTGCGGCTGGTTTCAGTGATCTACATACAGTACCAGTCAAAAGTTTGGACACACCTACTTATTCAAGGGTATTTCTTTATTTTTTTAACGATTTTTTACATTGTAGGATAATAGTGAAGATATCAAAACTAGGAAATAACACGTATGGAATCATGTAGAAACCATAAAAGTGTTAAACAAATCAACATATATTTTATATTTGAGATTCTTCAAATAGCCACCCTTTGCCTTGATGATAGCTTTGCACACTCTTGGCATTCTCTCAACCAGCTTCATGAGGTGGTCACCTGGAATGCATTTCAATTAACAGGTGTGCCTTGTTTAAAGTTAATTTGTGGAATTTCTTTCCTTCTTAATGCATTTGAGCCAATCAGTTGTGTTTTGACAAGGTAGGGGTGGTATACAGAAGATAGCCCTATTTGGTAAAAGACCAAGTCCATATTATGGCAGTCGCAAAAACCATCAAGCGCTATGATGAAACTGGCTCTCATGAGGACCACAACAGGAATGGAAGACCCAGAGTTACCTCTGCTGCAGAGGATAACTTCATTAGAGTTACCAGCCTCAGAAATTGCAGCCCAAATAAATGCTTCACAGAGTTCAAGTTACAGACACATCTCAACATCAACTGTTCAGAGGGGACTGTGTGAATCAGGCCTTCATGGTCAAATTGCTGCAAAGAAACCACTACTAAAGGACACCAATAAGAAGAAGAGACCTGCTTGGGCCAAGAAACACGAGCAATGGACATTAGACCGGTGGAAATGTGTCCTTTGGTCTGATGAGTCCCAATTGGAGATGTTTGGTTCCAACTGCTGTGTGGGTGAACGGATGATCTCTGCATGTGTATTTCCCACCGTAAAGCATGGAGGAGGTGGTGTTATGGTGTGGGGGTGCTTTGCTGGTGACACTGTATGTGATTTATTTAGAATTCAAGGCACACTTAACCAGCATGGCTACCACAGCGTTCTGCAGCGATATGCCAGTCCCACTAAGCCCAAACCAGATGGGATATCATTTGTTTTTCAACGGGACAATGACCCAACACACCTCCAGGCTGTGTAAGGGCTATTTTACCAAGAAGGAGGGTGATGGAGTGCTGCATCAGATGACCTGGCCTCCACAATCCCCCGACCTCAACCCAATTGAGATGGTTTGGGATGAGTCGGATGGCAGAGTGAAGGAAAAGAAGCCAACAAGTTCTCAGCATATGTGGGAACTCCTTCAAGTCTGTTGGAAAAGCATTCCAGGTGAAGCTGGTTGATAGAATGCCAAGAGTGTGCAAAGCTGTCGTCGATATATTTTGATTTGTATAATACTTTTTTGGTTACTATATGATTCCATATGTATTATTTCATAGTTTTGATGTCTTCACTATTATTCAACAATGTAGAAAATAGTAAAAAATAAAGAAAAACGCTGGAATGAGTAGGTGTGTCCAAACTTTTGACTGGTACTGTATTAGAAAGCCAATAAGCCTGGCTATGAATCTTCTTTTACCTTACACAAGGTGGTGATGATGATGATGATGATGATGATGGTACTTACACAGGTGGTGGTGTGTTGGTGATGGTGTTGGTGTTGTGAAAATTCCTGGAATTGTGCTGCACTATCCCTTGGACAAGATAGTAGCACCACTACTGTATAGCCAGCCCAGGCATTATGCCACCATACATTTACATTTTACATTTTGGTCATTTAGCAGACGCTCTTATCCAGAGCGACTTACAGTTAGCGCATACATTATTTTATCGAACCCACAACCCTGGCGTTGCAAACGCCATGCTCTACCAACTGAGCTACATCCCCTGCCGGCCATTCCCTCCCCTACCCTGGATGACGCTGGGCCAATTGTGCGCCGCCCCATGGGTCTCCCGGTCGCGGCCGGCTACGACAGAGCCTGGATTCGAACCAGGATCTCTAGTGGCCCAGCTAGCACTGCGATGCAGCGCCTTAGACCACTGCGCCAGATAGGCTTATGTCTCAATAACAAGTTCCATCTGTCTCCTTATGGTTATCATCTGGTACAACAGACATTCTGCCTCAGGGTGTTTATCTGTATATAGGCTACACATCTTTGGGTCTGTCTGTATCACAACAATTAAGTTTTATCTTCTGGTGTGGTAGCCTAATTTATGTTACCAACTTTATTAGGTAGCGAGAAGCTTGGATGAGCGCCAGACCCATTCACATAGAGCTTGAGATCCGCAAGGATGAGCTCGCATTGAAGTCAATAAATATTTTTTTTGCGATAGTCAGAGTTGTGTGCGCTTATCTCAACTTTGAACTACCCTGAAGAGGTCTATGAGGTCTAAAGGTGGCTGGGGGTCAATGTGGGGTTAAGAGAAGCCTGTTCCCCCACCTCTAGACAGACTGGAGCTGTTGGTCCTGTCTTATAAATGGAGGAGGGTGTTGGTCCTGTCTTATAAATGGAGGAGGGGGTTGGTCCTGTGTTATAAATGGAGGAGGGTGTTGGTCCTGTCTTATAAATGGAGGAGGGGGTTGGTCCTGTCTTATAAATGGAGGAGGGTGTTGGTCCTGTCTTATAAATGGAGGAGGGTGTTGGTCCTGTGTTATACAGTGCATTCGGAAATTATTCAGACCCCTTCCTTTTTTTTCACATTTTGTGACGTTACAGCCTTATTCTAAAATTGATTAAATTAATTGTTTTCCTCATCAATACCCCATAATGACAAAGCGAAAACTGGTTTTTAGAAATGTTTGCATATTTATAAAAATATATATTTAAAAAATACTTTATTTACATAAGTATTCAGACCCTTTGCTATGAGACTTGAAATTGAGCTCAGGTACATCCTGTTTCCATTGATCATCCTTGAGATGTTTCTACAACTTGATTGGAGTCCACCTGTGGTAAATAAAATTGATTGGACATGTTTTGGAAAGGCACACACCTGTCCATATAAGGTCCCACAGTTGACAGTGCATGTCAGACCAAAAACCAAGCAATGAGGTCGAAGGAATTGTCTGTAGAACTCAGAGACAGGAATGTGTCGAGGCACAGATCTGAGGAAGGGTACGAAAAAAATTCTGCAGCATTGAAGGTCCCCAAGAACACAGTGGCCTCCATCATTCTTAAATGGAAGATGTTTGGAACCACCAAGACTCTTCCTAGAACTGGCCGCCTGACCAAACTGAGCAATCGGGGGAGAAGGGCCTTGGTCAGGGAGGTGACCAAGAACCCGATGGTCACTCTGACAGAGCTCCAGAGTTCCTCTGTGGAGATGGGGAAACCTTCCAGAATGACAACCATTTCGGCAGCACTCCACCAGTCAGGCCTTTTATGGTAGAGTGGCCAGACGGAAGCCACTCCTCAGTAAAAGGCACATGACAGCCCGCTTGGAGTTTGCCATAAGGCACCTAAAGGACTCTCAGACCATGAGAAACAAGATTCTCTGGTCTGATGAAACCAAGATTGAACTCTTTGGCCTGAATGCCAAGCGTCACATCTGGAGGAAACCTGGCACCATCCCTACGGTGAAGCATGGTGGTGGTAGCATCATGCAGTGGGGATGTTTTTCAGCAGCAGGGAGACTAGTCAGGATCGAGGGAAAGATGTACGGATCAAAGTACAGAGCGTTTCTTGATGAAAATCTGCTCCAGAGCGCTCAGGACCTCAGACTGGGGCGAAGGTTCACCTTCCAACAGGACAACGACCCTAAGCACACAGCCAATACAATGGAAGAATGGCTTCGGGACAAGTCTCTGAATTTCCTTGAGTGGCCCAACCAGAGCCCGGACTTGAACCCGATCAAACATCTCTGGAGAGACCTGAAAATAGCTGTGCAGCGACGCTCCCCATCCAACCTGACAGAGCTTGAAAGGATCTGCAGAGAAGAATGGGAGAAACTCCTCAAATACAGGTTTGCCAAGCTTGTAGCGTCATACCCAAGAAGAGTCGAGGCTGTAATCGCTGCCAAAGGTGCTTCAACAAACTATTTGAGTAAAGGGTCTGAATACTTATGTAATGTGATATTTCAGGGTTTTTTTTTTAATACATTTGCGACATTTTCTAAAAACTTGTTCATGCTTTGTCATTATGAGGTATTGTTTGGTAGATTGATGAGGGAAAATAACAATTTTTGAATAAAACTGTAACGTAACAAAATGTGGAATAAGTCAAGGGGTCTGAATACTTTCCGAATGCCCTGTAAATGGAGGAGGGTGATGATCTGTCAGTTGTTGCTCCCTGAGTGACAGAGATGGTTTGTGTCTCTGAAGGACCCGAAGGCTCATTGACGACATTATGGGCTGCTGGGCTGCTGTCTGAGGGCTGAGACAAGGAGCTGAAAGCTGGACGCTGACAGGATCGATCCTGATCGACCACCATTACAGCACCTCTCAGCCCAGACATCAGGCCAACCGAGTCGAGCAGAGCCAGCAGTGGTCTGCATGACCTGCCCCTCCTCTCCGCTCCTCCATCCTGATTGATGGTCTATCGTTATAGTTTCCATTGTGATCATAATCATCTTCATCATCATCATCATCATCATCATCATCACTAGTTTCTCTTCAGGCTGCTCAAGCTCCACCAGGAAACACAACACACACATGCACCTGTACACACACATATTTACAGATTTCCTCCTTCCGAACTTGATTTCTTCTGACAGTAGCTTGAATAGGGTACAGACAGTAGCAGGCAGTAGCAGACTGTAACTCAATGGTAGTACAACTGATTGGCTGAAAAGACACAGCGTTAGTCAGTGTAATGGGTTTGTATGGAAGGCTTGTCAGACCAGCGTTTGTGTAATTACTTGAAGTCCTTTGTTTCTCTCAACGTCTGTCTTGTCTTTCTTGTCTCTCAGCCTGCGTTCAAAATGGTACCCTATCCCCTAAATATAGTGCACTACTTTTGGCCATTGCCTATAGGGAATAGGGTGCCATTTGGGATGCAGACTGAAGTGCTGGCTGCTGTCACAGTGAAGGAGCTGGGCTTTGAGAAGGCTTTAAAAGGAAACACTTTGTGTAAATGACAGGCAAACAAAAGCTGGATTGTGGGATAAAGGAGTTGTGAGGGCTGTGGCGTGACCTCCCTGATCATTCAGGAGAGAGAGAGAGAGAGAGATATTATCGGTGAGATTGGGGGTCAGAGAGGGGGATAATTCAGAGAGGAATAGAGAGAACGGAGAGAACGGAGGGAGAACTAGAGAGAGAAAGGAGGGATGGAGAGAGAGAGAGAAAGGAGGGATGGAGGGAGAGGGAGAGAGAGGGAGAGAGAAAGGAGGGATGGAGAGAGAAAGGAGAGAGAGGGAGAGAGAGAAAGGAGGGATGGAGAGAGAGAAAGGAGGGATGGAGAGAGAGAAAGGAGGGATGGAGAGAGAGAAAGGAGGGATGGAGAGAGGGAGAGAGAAAGGAGGGATGGAGAGAGGGAGAGAAAGGAGGGCTGGAGAGAGGGAGAGAGAAAGGAGGGATGGAGGGAGAGAGAGAGAAAGGAGGGATGGAGAGAGAGAGAGAAAGGAGGGATGGAGAGAGAAAGGAGGGATGGAGAGAGGGAGGAGGGATGGAGAGAGAGAGAGAGAACTGAGAGATGGAGAGAGAGGGAGAGAAAGGAGGGAGGGAGAGGAGAATGAAGAGATGAATGGTTGTAGCACAGCAGACAGCTACCATCTTACATCCAGGGCACTGAGACAGCCAAAACACACACAGAGTAACACACGAGTGTTAAGACATTAATGTGCTTTGCTAAGCTGCAGTTGACCCCAGCCAGAGCTAGGTGGTGCTGTCAATCTATCCACAGGGAGGTGTGTCTTATTTTAGGATCGGCTCAAGAGGTTCCTTGTGCCTGTCTTTCAGGATCAGACAATTCTTTCTCTCTTTCTCCAATTTCACTTTTCTCTTATGAGAGTTCTGTCATGTCCAAGACAGATGGGCAGAGAGAGCCACATGACAGCAGAGAAGCGGAAGAGGAAGAGGAAGGCCAGACAAACAGGAGGAGAGAGAGAGGGAGGAGAGAGGGAGGAGAGAGGGAGGAGAGGAGGGAGAGAGGGAGGAGGGAGAGAGGGGAAGAGGAGGGAGAGAGGGAGAGAGAAGGAGGGGAGAGGGAGAGATCACAGAACTTTCCTGTTTGTATTCCCTGGTTTTATGGTTGTCATGTTTTTTTTAAGAAGGAAGAGTGTTATTCTAAAATGGATTAAATTAACATCTCAAGGATGATCAATGGAAACAGGATTCACCTGAGCCTAATTTCGAGTCTCATAGCAAGGGGTTTGAATACTTATGTATTCGGGGGGGGGGGGGGCAATTTAATCAATTTTAAAATAAGTAACATAACAAAATGATGAAAAGGTCTGAATACTTTCTGAATGCACTGTAGTATCCTTAACTAGCATTGAAAAAGTCAATCCGTTCTTCTCTAATTAAACATCTCTCCCTAATTTCTGAATTAAGTAACGTCAGCAGGCTCCAGTAATCTGTTCTTCAGAGGGGCAGGTAGCCTACACACACCCACTGGGAAAGACTTCCAGCTGGCAGGCAGATGCTGGAAAACGTTTCTGGGTTTTTTGTGGGACTAGAAAATAACGTTTCCCATGCCGTATAGATCACATTCGTTTTCGGTTCGGGTTCTGTTCCTCAAATAATGTTGTTATTTTCCGGTTTTCTGTTCTGTTCCGTGAACCGGTTCCAACCCTTGTAATATCAATGGCGGTACAGTGGAGGTAAATAATAATTGAGAGTTTTGTTTGTCGAGAGAGAGAGAGGTAGAGAGAGAGAGTTAGTTAGCTGTCTGACTTTTTGTCTCTGGCCTGATATAACCAGTTGAAACTGGTTTTGGCTGCTCACCTCGCATGTGCCTGCTGAGGAGAGAGCGAGGAGAGTTACTCCTGTAATCAATATAATGCTTATCTTTATAAAAAAATATTCTCATCGAAAATGTACGATTTAGCCTCCTTCTGTACGCTTATATCTGTGTAGCAGACAAGGATCAAATCAAACTTTATTTGTCACATGCGCCGAATACAACAGGTGTAGACCTTACTGTGAAATGCTTACTGACAAGCCCTTAACCAACAATGCAGTTCAATAAATAAAGTTAAGAAAATAAACTAAAGTAAAAACTATTAAAAAGTAACACAATAAAATAACAATAACGAGGCTATATACAGGGGGTACCGGTACCGAGTCAATGTGCCGAGGTACAGGTTAGTCGAGGTAATTTGTACATGTAGGTAGGGGTAAAGTGACTATGCATAGATAATAAACAGAGGGTAGCAGCAGTGTAGATAGTCTGGGTGGCCATTTGATTAATTGTTCAGCAGTCTTATGGCTTGGGGGTAGAAGCTGTTAAGGAGCCTTTTGGTCCTAGACTTGTCGCTCCGGTACCGCTTGCCGTGCGGTAGCAGAGAGAACAGTCTATGACTAGGGTGACTGGAGTCTTTGACAATTTTTTGGGCCTTCCTCTGACACCGCCTGGTATAGAGGTCCTGGATGGTAGGAAGCTTTGCCCCAGTGATGTACTGGGCCGTACGCACTACCCTCTGTAGTGCCTTACGGTCGGAGGCCAAGCAGTTGCCATACCAGTCGGTGATGCAACCAGTCAGGATGCTCTGAATGGTGCAGCTGTAGAACTTTCTGAGGATCTGAGGACCCATGCCAAATCTTTTCAGTCTCCTGAGGGGGAATAGGCGTTGTCGTGCCCTCTTCACGACTGTCTTGGTGTGTTTGGACCATGATAGTTCGTTGGTGATGTGGACACCAAGGAACTTGAAACTCTCGACCCGCTCCACTACAGCCCCATCGATCTGAATGGGGGCGTGTTCGGCCATCCTTTTCCTGTAGTCCACAATCATCTGCTTTGTCTTGCTCACGTTGAGGGAGAGGTTGTTATCCTGGCACCACATTGCCAGGTCTCTGACCTCCTCCCTATAGGCTGTCTCATCGTTGTCGGTGATCAGGCCTACCACTGTTGTGTCGTCAGCAAACTTAATGATGGTGTTGGAGTCGTGCCTGGCCATGCAGTCATGGGTGAACAGGGAGTATAGGAGGGGACTAAGCACGCACCCCTAAGGGGCCCCCGTGTTGAGGATCAGTTTGGCAGATGTGTTGTTACCTACCCTTACCACCTGGGGGCGGCCCGTCAGGAAGTCCAGGATCCAGTTGCAGAAGGAGGTGTTTAGTCCCAGGGTCCTTAGCTTAGTGATGAGCTTTATGGCCACTATGGTGTTGAACACTGAGCTGTAGTCAATGAACAGCATTCTCACATAGGTGTTCCTTTTGTCCAGGTGGGAATGGGCAGTGTGGAGTGCATCAGCTGTGGATCTGTGGTATGCGAATTGGAGTGGGTCTAGGGTTTCCGGAATGATGGTTTTGATGTGAGCCATGACCAGCCTTTCAAAGCACTTCATATCTCTATATTTTTCACATTCTCGCATGCTAGGCTTAAGTTTCTCTTCCTATATATATTTTTTTACTAATAATACCGTGCAGTGGACACCTAAGACAATGCAATGCCCTGATGCATTTAGCAAATCTCTGACCGCTGAACCGTGAGGTGGACAGTATTGTTTTATGAAAGTAAAAACCAATAAAACAATGGGCTATAAAGTTTTTAATATGCTACACGTCGAATCACAACAAAGCGTTGTTTTATCATTTGTTATAGGCAATTTTTAAGGACACTTAACTGTGAATCATTTGGCCAATATCACTCGTTTATTGATGGCGCAGGCAGCGCCCAGTCTGAAGTTTCTTTCACTCTCTCTTTCTACTCTGATCTGATTTGATCTCTCGGATCCGAACAGGCACGGGTCTGTTTTTCCACTGGCCTTTTCGGAACGGGTCTCTGTTTTTAGAAAATTGATTTATGCATATCTGGTCGGGTGGGAAAGTCACAGATCCATTTCGGAACTGGTCCAGTTTTTTGGGACCATGAAGATCTCTAGTGTGAAACACAGCCTCACAGCTGTTCTGGTCCCTCCCTAGAGACTGCAGTCAACCGTCAGAGTCCTCTGAGAGAGGACACATCAGGAAATGTTGTTTTCGGTCTGCTCTCCTCCTGTCTCCTCTCCTCCTGTCTCCTCTCCTCCTGTCTCCTCTCCTCCTGTCTGCTCTCCTCCTGTCTCCTCTCCTCCTGTCTCCTCTCCTCCTGTCTCCTCTCCTCTCCTCCTGTCTCCTCTCCTCCTGTCTGCTCTCCTCCTGTCTCCTCTCCTCTCCTCCTGTCTGCTCTCCTCCTGTCTGCTCTCCTCCTGTCTCCTCTCCTCCTGTCTCCTCTCCTCCTGTCTGCTCTCCTCCTGTCTGCTCTCCTCCTGTCTCCTCTCCTCCTGTCTCCTCTCCTCTCCTCCTGTCTCCTCTCCTCCTGTCTCCTCTCCTCCTGTCTCCTCTCCTCCTGTCTCCTCTCCTCCTGTCTGCTCTCCTCCTGTCTCCTCTCCTCCTGTCTCCTCTCCTCCTGTCTGCTCTCCTCCTGTCTCCTCTCCTCCTGTCTGCTCTCCTCCTGTCTCCTCTCCTCCTGTCTGCTCTCCTCCTGTCTGCTCTCCTCCTGTCTCCTCTCCTCCTGTCTCCTCTCCTCCTGTCTGCTCTCCTCCTGTCTCCTCTCCTCCTGTCTGCTCTCCTCCTGTCTCCTCTCCTCCTGTCTCCTCTCCTCCTGTCCGCTCTCCTCCTGTCTCCTCTCCTCCTGTCTCCTCTCCTCCTGTCTCCTCTCCTCCTGTCTGCTCTCCTCCTGTCTGCTCTCCTCCTGTCTCCTCTCCTCCTGTCTCCTCTCCTCCTGTCTGCTCTCCTCCTGCCTGCTCTCCTCCTGTCTGCTCTCCTCCTGTCTCCTCTCCTCTCCTCCTGTCTCCTCTCCTCCTGTCTCCTTTCCTCCTGTCTGCTCTCCTCCTGTCTCCTCTCCTCCTGTCTGCTCTCCTCCTGTCTGCTCTCCTCCTGTCTCCTCTCCTCCTGTCTCCTCTCCTCCTGTCTGCTCTCCTCCTGTCTCCTCTCCTCCTGTCTCCTCTCCTCCTGTCTGCTCTCCTCTCCTCCTGTCTGCTCTCCTCCTGTCTCCTCTCCTCCTGTCTCCTCTCCTCCTGTCTCCTCTCCTCCTGTCTGCTCTCCTCTCCTCCTGTCTGCTCTCCTCCTGTCTGCTCTCCTCCTGTCTCCTCTCCTCCTGTCTCCTCTCCTCCTGTCTCCTCTCCTCCTGTCTGCTCTCCTCCTGTCTGCTCTCCTCCTGTCTGCTCTCCTCCTGTCTGCTCTCCTCCTGTCTGCTCTCCTCCTGTCTCCTCTCCTCCTGTCTGCTCTCCTCCTGTCTCCTCTCCTCCTGTCTGCTCTCCTCCTGTCTGCTCTCCTCCTGTCTCCTCTCCTCTCCTCCTGTCTGCTCTCCTCCTGTCTCCTCTCCTCCTGTCTGCTCTCCTCCTGTCTCCTCTCCTCCTGTCTGCTCTCCTCCTGTCTGCTCTCCTCTCCTCCTGTCTCCTCTCCTCCTGTCTCCTCTCCTCCTGTCTGCTCTCCTCTCCTCCTGTCTCCTCTCCTCCTGTCTCCTCTCCTCCTGTCTGCTCTCCTCCTGTCTGCTCTCCTCCTGTCTCCTCTCCTCTCCTCCTGTCTCCTCTCCTCTCCTCCTGTCTGCTCTCCTCCTGTCTGCTCTCCTCCTGTCTCCTCTCCTCCTGTCTCCTCTCCTCCTGTCTCCTCTCCTCCTGTCTGCTCTCCTCCTGTCTCCTCTCCTCTCCTCCTGTCTGATCTCCTCCTGTCTGCTCTTCTCCTGTCTGCTCTCCTCCTGTCTGCTCTCCTCCTGTCTGCTCTTCTCCTGTCTGCTCTCCTCCTGTCTCCTCTCCTCCTGTCTCCTCTCCTCCTGTCTCCTCTCCTCCTGTCTCCTCTCCTCTCCTCCTGTCTGCTCTCCTCCTGTCTGCTCTCCTCCTGTCTGCTCTCCTCCTGTCTCCTCTCCTCCTGTCTGCTCTCCTCCTGTCTCCTCTCCTCCTGTCTGCTCTCCTCCTGTCTCCTCTCCTCCTGTCTCCTCTCCTCCTGTCTCCTCTCCTCCTGTCTCCTCTCCTCCTGTCTCCTCTCCTCCTGTCTCCTCTCCTCTCCTCCTGTCTGCTCTCCTCCTGTCTGCTCTCCTCCTGTCTGCTCTCCTCCTGTCTCCTCTCCTCCTGTCTCCTCTCCTCTCCTCCTGTCTGCTCTCCTCCTGTCTGCTCTCCTCCTGTCTGCTCTCCTCCTGTCTCCTCTCCTCCTGTCTCCTCTCCTCTCCTCCTGTCTCCTCTCCTCCTGTCTCCTCTCCTCTCCTCCTGTCTCCTCTCCTCCTGTCTGCTCTCCTCCTGTCTCCTCTCCTCCTGTCTCCTCTCCTCCTGTCTCCTCTCCTCTCCTCCTGTCTCCTCTCCTCCTGTCTGCTCTCCTCCTGTCTCCTCTCCTCCTGTCTCCTCTCCTCCTGTCTGCTCTCCTCTCCTCCTCTCCTCTCCTCTCCTCCTCTCCTCCTCTCCTCTCCTCCTGTCTCCTCTCCTCCTGTCTCCTCTCCTCCTGTCTCCTCTCCTCCTGTCTGCTCTCCTCCTGTCTCCTCTCCTCCTGTCTCCTCTCCTCCTGTCTCCTCTCCTCCTGTCTGCTCTCCTCCTGTCTGCTCTCCTCCTGTCTGCTCTCCTCCTGTCTCCTCTCCTCCTGTCTGCTCTCCTCCTGTCTCCTCTCCTCCTGTCTCCTCTCCTTCTGTCTCCTCTCCTCCTGTCTCCTCTCCTCCTGTCTCCTCTCCTCCTGTCTGCTCTCCTCCTGTCTCCTCTCCTCCTGTCTGCTCTCCTCCTGTCTCCTCTCCTCCTGTCTCCTCTCCTCCTGTCTCCTCTCCTCCTGTCTGCTCTCCTCCTGTCTCCTCTCCTCCTGTCTGCTCTCCTCTCCTCCTCTCCTCTCCTCCTGTCTCCTCTCCTCCTGTCTCCTCTCCTCCTGTCTCCTCTCCTCCTGTCTGCTCTCCTCCTGTCTGCTCTCCTCCTGTCTCCTCTCCTCCTGTCTCCTCTCCTCCTGTCTGCTCTCCTCCTGTCTCCTCTCCTCCTGTCTCCTCTCCTCCTGTCTGCTCTCCTCCTGTCTCCTCTCCTCCTGTCTGCTCTCCTCTCCTCCTCTCCTCCTCTCCTCTCCTCCTGTCTCCTCTCCTCCTGTCTCCTCTCCTCCTGTCTCCTCTCCTCCTGTCTGCTCTCCTCCTGTCTCCTCTCCTCCTGTCTCCTCTCCTCCTGTCTCCTCTCCTCCTGTCTGCTCTCCTCCTGTCTCCTCTCCTCCTGTCTCCTCTCCTCCTGTCTGCTCTCCTCCTGTCTCCTCTCCTCCTGTCTGCTCTCCTCTCCTCCTCTCCTCCTCTCCTCTCCTCTCCTCCTGTCTCCTCCTCTCCTCTCCTCTCCTCCTGTCTCCTCTCCTCCTGTCTCCTCTCCTCCTGTCTCCTCTCCTCCTGTCTCCTCTCCTCCTGTCTGCTCTCCTCCTGTCTCCTCTCCTCCTGTCTGCTCTCCTCCTGTCTCCTCTCCTCCTGTCTGCTCTCCTCTCCTCCTCTCCTCCTCTCCTCGTCTGCTCTCCTCCGGTCTCCTCTCCTCCTGTCTGCTCTCCTCCTGTCTCCTCTCCTCCTGTCTGCTCTCCTCCTGTCTCCTCTCCTCCTGTCTGCTCTCCTCTCCTCCTCTCCTCCTCTCCTCTCCTCCTGTCTGCGCTCCTCCGGTCTCCTCTCCTCCTGTCTGCTCTCCTCCTGTCTCCTCTCCTCCTGTCTGCTCTCCTCCTGTCTCCTCTCCTCCTGTCTGCTCTCCTCCTGTCTGCTCTCCTCCTGTCTCCTCTCCTCCTGTCTGCTCTCCTCCTGTCTCCTCTCCTCCTGTCTCCTCTCCTCCTGTCTCCTCTCCTCCTGTCTCCTCTCCTCCTGTCTGCTCTCCTCCTGTCTGCTCTCCTCCTGTCTCCTCTCCTCCTGTCTGCTCTCCTCCTGTCTGCTCTCCTCCTGTCTGCTCTCCTCCTGTCTCCTCTCCTCCTGTCTCCTCTCCTCTCCTCCTGTCTCCTCTCCTCTCCTCCTGTCTGCTCTCCTCCTGTCTGCTCTCCTCCTGTCTCCTCTCCTCCTGTCTGCTCTCCTCCTGTCTCCTCTCCTCCTGTCTCCTCTCCTCCTGTCTCCTCTCCTCCTGTCTCCTCTCCTCCTGTCTGCTCTCCTCCTGTCTGCTCTCCTCCTGTCTCCTTTCCTCCTGTCTCCTCTCCTCCTGTCTCCTCTCCTCCTGTCTGCTCTCCTCCTGTCTGCTCTCCTCCTGTCTCCTCTCCTCCTGTCTCCTCTCCTCCTGTCTCCTCTCCTCTCCTCCTGTCTCCTCTCCTCCTGTCTCCTCTCCTCCTGTCTCCTCTCCTCCTGTCTCCTCTCCTCCTGTCTGCTCTCCTCCTGTCTCCTCTCCTCCTGTCTCCTCTCCTCCTGTCTCCTCTCCTCCTGTCTCCTCTCCTCCTGTCTCCTCTCCTCTCCTCCTGTCTCCTCTCCTCCTGTCTGCTCTCCTCCTGTCTCCTCTCCTCCTGTCTCCTCTCCTCTTGTCTGCTCTCCTCCTGTCTCCTCTCCTCCTGTCTCCTCTCCTCTCCTCCTGTCTCCTCTCCTCTCCTCCTGTCTCCTCTCCTCCTGTCTCCTCTCCTCCTGTCTCCTCTCCTCTCCTCCTGTCTCCTCTCCTCCTGTCTCCTCTCCTCCTGTCTCCTCTCCTCTCCTCTGTGTGATGGATGTGTGGTGCTAGGAGTAGAGGACACCTTCAGACTAGTGTTTTGTAAGCTTTCTCTGCAACAGAGAGAAGAGAGAAGATGGTAATATCCACGACTGCGTCCCAAATGGCACCCTATATAGTGCACTACTTTTAACCAGAGCCCTATGGGGCCTAAAGTAGTGCACTATATGGAACAGGGTGCCATTTGCGACGCGGCCCACCACTCACTCACCATCTTTACCAACCTGAATCTCTGAATGATACACTAATGCTGCATTTAGACCAGGGACGCAAAAAACACGCCATACTGGTCCGCAAACACGCCATACTGGTCCGCAAACACGCCATACTGGTCCGCAAACACGCCGTACTGGTCCGCAAACACGCCGTACTGGTCCGCAAACACGCCGTACTGGTCCGCAAACACGCCGTACTGGTCCGCAAACACGTCGTACTGGTCCGCAAACACGCCGTACTGGTCCGCAAACACGCCGTACTGGTCCGCAAACACGCCGTACTGGTCCGCAAACACGCCGTACTGGTCCGCAAACACGCCGTACTGGTCCGCAAACACGCCGTACTGGTCCGCAAACACGCCGTACTGGTCCGCAAACACGCCGTACTGGTCCGCAAACACGCCGTACTGGTCCGCAAACACGCCGTACTGGTCCGCAAACACGCCGTACTGGTCCGCAAACACGCCGTACTGGTCCGCAAACACGTGATTGCTAGCTAGAGTGATTGCTAGCTAGAGTGATTGCTAGCTAGAGTGATTGCTAGCTAGAGTGATTGCTAGCTAGAGTGATTGCTAGCTAGAGTGATTGCTAGCTAGAGTGATTGCTAGCTAGAGTGATTGCTAGCTAGCTCATTCATTCCACTTATGACACACGTGACAAATATCACTTGCCTGCTCGCCGATGTCGTTCCAAACATCTGCCTCTGTTGATGACATCCCTGTATTTTGTAGAGCTTCACAAAGTTAAATCAGCCTCTCATCCTCCATGTTGTCTAGAAATAAAAAATAAACATCCAGTTGATCTTCAACGCTACGGCAGATGGCAAAAGTTGAAATATTTACCATCCTCAGTGGCATTTACCGTCGTACTCTGGTGACAAACCAGATGGCATTGTTTTCAGTCTCGCGTAACCCACGCACCATCTGAACGCAGCACAAGACGGGATCCTCTTTTCTTCCTCTCGTCTGGCAGGTGAGATCCACAGAATAAATGAATAGGAAATGTTGTATTCAGTTCCATTTAGCATGACGTGTCATTCCCTGTTGAGCAATACACATAAATACACAAATTGATGAGGGAAAGCTTTGCTCTCTTATAGCCTACACTATTATATTAGGAGATTGGGTGGCAGTAACCGAAAGGTCGCTGGTTCTAATCCCCGAGCCGACTAGGTGAAAAATCTGTCGATGTGCCCTTGAGCAAGGCACTTAACCCTACTTGCTCCTGTAAGTCGCTCTGGATAAGAGCGTCTGCTAAATGACTAAAATGTAAATGTAATTGCACTGTTCCCTCTCCTCTGTCAGGTGACTTTCACAGAATAATACAATAGGAAATGTTGTATTCAGTTTCAACACGCCATATTCCCTGTTAAGTTTGAGAAATGGGCTACATATCAGAAGCCATTGACAAAAAAACATTTTTGCTCTCATGGCCCACAATATGATACAGTGAGATAGCAGTGTCCCCCTCTCTTATGGCAGGTGGCTTTCACAGAATAGGAAATTTTATATTATGTTCACTACTAGATGCGTCATTCATGCGTGAGTTTGAGAAATAGGCGAAAACATGAGCTCCCTTTACCAAATAAACAGGCTCCTGGCAAACAGTTGTGGCAAACCTTTGGCCGATTTGCCGCAAATTTGCACATGCAAAATAGTTTTGTGGCAAACTGTTGCGGTGACTTGTGAACTTCTGGCAAACAATTCTGAAACTTGTGGCGAACATTCTACTGTTTGCTGCAAATTTTCTGCATATTAGATCAGGTTTTTGGTTACTGTGTGTTAACAACATTCAAATGTTGTAATCTACATAAACCAAATCACATATAACTTTAAATGAACTTGTTTCTCACAGAGAAAACTGAACTCACTAAATGTACTAAATATACTAGACAACATGTATCCAATGTCTTGACAGATCAAAATAAATCCGATACAACTTGAAATCATCATAATGCTAATGAAGAAAAGAGCAAAGACGGGATATTTCCCCCCAAAATTGTTTATTTAATATTTGTATGTATCTACAACATTTACATGAGAGAAATGTGAACAAATGGGAATGTTGACCTTAGGATGTTTAAAGGGGCAACTACATAATTTACATGAGCCAAGTGATAACTGAGCAACAGCTTTCAACAAATGGACGTTTTTAAAAGATAATTAACAACATTTAAATAATTAAAACAACAGAAACTAAAATCAAACCCAGTTCAGAACTATTGCCTTTTTTGAGTGACCTTTCGAGACGTCCTTCGTCCAAAGCTTGTTGAAAGAATGCACCGAAACAATCAGAAAACACAAAACAACATTAGGATACTGAAAACAATTACTGAAAACATGTTCTATTTTGGCATGTTTATAAGGAAGACTCATCGACTAATGGGCGGGTTCGACTGTTACAAAGTTACCATGATGTTGCTATGCTTCTCACTGAAACTGGCATTCTATATATTTCTCAGCAAGGAAACAATGTTTCTGCCTTGTATAAATGCTATATAAACAACCGTAGGCCTGCTAAATCTACCTTTTTTAAATGTGTGGCCAACTGTTCCTAGAGATCCACAGTATACAATAATTTTCTTTAGCCAAGCCTCAACACAATTGATTCAAACTAATCAACTAATTATGATTTTCAATCTAGACTGGGGACTTCATCATTAAGAGACAGTTGTCTACTAGTTGTCTTTTCTTCCTGACTGAGCTAGTTGTCTACTAGTTGTTACAGTTACGTCATTTAGCAGACGCTCTTATCCAGAGCGACTTACAGTTAGCGAGTGCATACATTATTTATTTAGTTTATTTTTTATTTATTTTTTCGTGGGAATCGAACCCACAACCCTGGCGTTGGAAACGCCATGCTCTACCAACTGAGCTACATCCCTGCCGGCCATTCCCTCCCCTACCCTGGACGACGCTGGGCCAATTGTGCGCCGCCCCATGGGTCTCCCAGTCGCGGCCGGCTACGACAGAGCCTGGATTCGAACCAGGATCTCTAGTGGCACAGCTAGCACTGCGATGCAGTGCCTTAGACCACTGCACCACTCGGGAAGTTGTCTCTTCTTTCTGACTGAGCTAGTTGTCTACTAGTTGTCTCTTCTTCCTGACTCAGGTGTATAAGGCTTGGGTGAAAGAAAAACAACATAAAATTGAGTCATGCCTAATATGGCAATTCATATTATTTTTCAAAAATGAATTATTGTTAACTTACATCTCAAAGCCTTGTGCACATGTATTTCTCAGTCCTCAGTTTGATTGAAGGCCTCAATCTGTGTTTTTGCCTCGTAACTGATTGCTTCTATATAGAGAGAAGGAACAACACATGAGCAAGATGCGCTAGCTACTAGTTTAATATAATAAAATATCACATTCATACAAATAATTAATTTATGGGCTACGTTTATGAGAATAATATATGCAATAATACATGCATTGAAAGAATGGCGCCGGAGAAGATGGCTGCCATTTTACAGCCCTCTAACCAATTGTACTATTATGTGTGTTTTTTTGCGTTATTTATAATTTATTCTGTACATAATGTTTCTGCCATCGTCTCTTATGACCAAAAAGAGCTTCTGGATATCAGAACAGCGATTACTCACCTCGTATTGGACGAAGATTTTTTCTTCAACGAGTCGGACGCGAAGGATATTCTACAGACACCCGGCAAGGCCCAAATCCCCGTCATTCGCATGAGAAAGAGACGGAGATATCGTGGACGTAGGTCGGGGTGCCTTGTAAGGATCCGACTGCGAGCGAGTATATCATTTGAAAATATATTGGACGACCCAACATTAAGGTTATCCTACACTCCAATTTGCATACCGCCCCAACAGATCCACAGATGATGCAATATCTATTGCACTCCACACTGCCCTTTCCCACCTGGACAAGAGGAACACCTACGTGAGAATGCTATTCATTGACTGCAGCTCAGCGTTCAACACCATAGTGCCCTCAAAGCTCATCACTAAGCTAAGGACCCTGGGACTAAACACCTCCCTCTGCAACTGGATCCTGGACTTCCTGACGGGCCACCCCCAGGTGGTAAGGGTAGGTAACAACACATCTGCCACACTGATCCTCAACACGGGGTGCGTGCTTAGTCCCCTCCTGTACTCCCTGTTCACCCACGACTCCAACACCATCATTACGTTTTCCGATGACACAACAGTGGTAGGCCTGATCACCAACAACGATGAGACAGCCTATAGGGAGGAGGTCAGAGACCTGGCCGTGTGGTGCCAGGATAACAACCTCTCCCTCAACGTGATCAAGACAAAGGAGATGATTGTGGACTACAGGGAACAAAAAGAGGACTGAGCACGCCCCTCATCGACGGGGCTGTAGTGGAACAGGTTGAGAGCTTCAAGTTCCTTGGTGTCCACATCACCAACAAACTATCATGGTCCAAATGCACAAGAAAGCGTATTCCCCCTCAGGAGACTGAAAAGATTTGGCATGGGTCCTCAGATCCTCAAAAAGTTCTACAGCTGCACCATCGAGAGCATCCTGACAGGTTGCATCACCGCCTGGTATGGCAACTACTCGGCCTCCGACCGCAAGGCACTACAGAGGGTAGTGCGTACGGCCCAGTACATCACTGGGGCCTAGCTTCCTGCCATCCAGGACCTCTATACCAGGCAGTGTCAGAGGAAGGCCCTAAAAATGGTCAAAGACTCCAGCCACCCTAGTCATAGACTGTTCTCTCTGCTACCGCACGGCAAGTGGTACCGGAGCGCCTTGTCTAGGTCCAAAAGGCTTCTTAACAGCTTCTACCCCCAAGCCATACAACTCCTGAACAGCTAATCATCTCTACCTGGACTATTTGCACTGCGATTTATTGTGATGGTGTAGGCTATATTACATGGATTTATTTTGACTTTTTAAAATGTAGATGTTCCAAAGGTCTGCATCAGTGGCTTGTAGGTTATGCGTGGTAGCCAGGAGATGCTAAATGTGTTTATGTGCCAAGGCTCCTCGATCCTTAAACTGAAGTCACGAGAATGAGATTCCCCATAGTATGTTGTACCGAAGTTGACTGACTGAAAGTGAAAGCGTTTCACCATTTGAAGGAGAAGGAAGCTGAACTATAGTTCAATCTCCTATTTCCTGTCTGGTGTTACGCCAAGCATTGTCCAAGCTTTTCTATCTAGAGTGGTAATTGTTAAATATCGAAAACAAAATAACAGTAAAGTAGATTATCAAGTTATTTGGGTACCGCTGCGTGTCTGATTAATTGCTATGGCAATAACTAATTTGTTGAAATGAAGATTAAATCCATAACGATGCATCGTCTGACTACCAGCCATAATGTGACTGATGATTTTGAGTGATGAATGATTATAATTCTTAACTCCTTTTAAGAGTGTCTGCTTGTATATGGTTCCATGGCCACGTCTTGATAAGCTCCATTCCAATTAACACTAGACCTTATACTGTATATCCATTAAATACTAGACCTTATACTGTATATCCATTAAATACTAGACCTTATACTGTATATCCATTAAATACTAGACCTTATACTGTATCTCCATTAAATACTAGACCTTATACTGTATCTCCATTAAATACTAGACCTTATACTGTATATCCATTAAATACTAGACCTTATACTGTATCTCCATTAAATACTAGACCTTATACTGTATCTCCATTAAATACTAGACCTTATACTGTATCTCCATTAAATACTAGACCTTATACTGTATCTCCATTAAATACTAGACCTTATACTGTATCTCCATTAAATACTAGACCTTATACTGTATCTCCATTAAATACTAGACCTTATACTGTATCTCCATTAAATACTAGACCTTATACTGTATATCCCTTAAATACTAGACCTTATACTGTATCTCCATTAAATACTAGACCTTATACTGTATCTCCATTAAATACTAGACCTTATACTGTATCTCCATTAAATACTAGACCTTATACTGTATCTCCATTAAATACTAGACCTTATACTGTATCTCCATTAAATACTAGACCTTATACTGTATATCCCTTAAATACTAGACCTTATACTGTATCTTCATTAAATACTAGACCTTATACTGTATATCCCTTAAATACTAGACCTTATACTGTATCTCCATTAAATACTAGACCTTATACTGTATATCCCTTAAATACTAGACCTTATACTGTATATCCCTTAAATACTAGACCTTATACTGTATCTCCATTAAATACTAGACCTTATACTTTATCTCCATTAAATACTAGACCTTATACTGTATCTCCATTAAATACTAGACCTTATACTGTATATCCCTTAAATACTAGACCTTATACTGTATATCCCTTAAATACTAGACCTTATACTGTATCTCCATTAAATACTAGACCTTATACTGTATCTCCATTAAATACTAGACCTTATACTGTATCTCCATTAAATACTAGACCTTATACTGTATCTCCATTAAATACTAGACCTTATACTGTATCTCCATTAAATACTAGACCTTATACTGTATCTCCATTAAATACTAGACCTTATACTGTATCTCCATTAAATACTAGACCTTATACTGTATCTCCATTAAATACTAGACCTTATACTGTATCTCCATTAAATACTAGACCTTATACTGTATCTCCATTAAATACTAGACCTTATACTGTATCTCCATTAAATACTAGACCTTATACTGTATCTCCATTAAATACTAGACCTTATACTGTATATCCCTTAAATACTAGACCTTATACTGTATCTCCATTAAATAATAGACCTTATACTGTATCTCCATTAAATACTAGACCTTATACTGTATCTCCATTAAATACTAGACCTTATACTGTATATCCATTAAATACTAGACCTTATACTGTATCTCCATTAAATACTAGACCTTATACTGTATCTTCATTAAATACTAGACCTTATACTGTATCTCCATTAAATACTAGACCTTATACTGTATCTCCATTAAATACTAGACCTTATACTGTATCTCCATTAAATACTAGACCTTATACTGTATCTCCATTAAATACTAGACCTTATACTGTATCTCCATTAAATACTAGACCTTATACTGTATATCCCTTAAATACTAGACCTTATACTGTATCTCCATTAAATACTAGACCTTATACTGTATCTCCATTAAATACTAGACCTTATACTGTATCTCCATTAAATACTAGACCTTATACTGTATCTCCATTAAATACTAGACCTTATACTGTATATCCCTTAAATACTAGACCTTATACTGTATCTCCATTAAATACTAGACCTTATACTGTATCTCCATTAAATACTAGACCTTATACTGTATATCCCTTAAATACTAGACCTTATACTGTATCTCCATTAAATACTAGACCTTATACTGTATCTCCATTAAATACTAGACCTTATACTGTATCTCCATTAAATACTAGACCTTATACTGTATCTCCATTCAACACACACACACACACACACACACACACACACACACACACACACACACACACACACACACACACACACACACACACACATACACTCACTCACACACACACACACACACACACACACACACACACACACACACACACACACACACACACACACACACACACACACACACACACACACACACACACACACTCCCTGCACTAATTTGCTCTAACCCTCTGCTGACCATGTTCTATTGATTACAGACGCGGTGAGAGGACAGGAGAAAGAGGTGGATGGAGGGAGGGAGAGCGTGAGCTGGTGATTTGCTCAGTGATTTGTAGTGCAGTTGTTATCTAACATGGTGATTTGTACCCTAACTGAGTTAAGGAGTGTCTGAGGCCTGGAAGCCTTTGCCTGTTCACTGGTCTAGGAAGAGTGAGGAGCACAAATATAGTGAAGTTCGGTATTGATCTGGCTGTGACTGTCTATTGAAATATTCTTATAAGGGATGTGAACGTTAAAATGTTTAAACAAAGTTGGGATCCTTAACGTTAAGAAAAATGCCTAACCGAAAAACGTTTTTTTTTTTTGGTCCCACAAAATTAAAATCACAAAACATATTATTTTCTATGTTATAGCCCAACTAGACTGTAAAGGTCTGGGGTGTCATTTTAATTAACCAGAGAAGATAAAGGTCTGGGGTGTCATTTTAATTAACCAGAGAAGATAAAGGTCTGGGGTGTCATTTTAATTAACCAGACATGATAATGGTCTGGGGTGTCATTTTAATTAACCAGAGAGGAAGAGGAGAAGTTTAGGCTACTTTGCTGAATTTGCGAGGAATGTAAGACAAGATATTACGAGATACAGATTGCCAAGACATTATTTCTGCCTGCTCCCTCCTCTCTCTCCCCAGATATCTGTATATAATCACGAGATGCTCATGTCTCCGCCCTAACAATGGGAGCCGTTGTCCCAACAGTGGGAAGGCAGGCGACAAGCTTAGGTCCAAAATAAGCCCACAGAAACGTATTGGGCTTATTTTGGAGAGATTTTGGTGAGAGTGAAACCTCTCGCTTCGCCTCTTACTCTCTGTCTTCGCTAATGATGCGAGTGTCAGTCTTAGGTCTGTTGCGTGTAGATTATCATAGCATATTCATTGATGATAGGCCCTGCTTTACTGAAAACATTGCAAGCCAAGAAATTGCAAGATACAGCATTCCATTGCGAGATATAGCTTTTGATTGCCGATAGATAGGCCTAGTGCACGGTTCTGACTGTCTGTCTGGTGGCTGACCTGCCTATACTGATAGATAGGCCTAGTGCACGGTTCTGACTGTCTGTCTGGTGGCTGACCTGCCTATACTGATAGATAGGCCTAGTGCACGGTTCTGACTGTCTGTCTGGTGGCTGACCTGCCTATACTGATAGATAGGCCTAGTGCAGGGTTCTGACTGTCTGGTGGCTGACCTGCCTATACTGATAGATAGGCCTAGTTCACGGTTCTGTCTGTGTCTGGTGGCCGACCTGCCTATACTGATAGATAGGCCTAGTGCACGGTTCTGACTGTCTGCCTGGTGGCTGACCTGCCTATACTGATAGATAGGCCTAGTGCACGGTTCTGACCGTCTGTCTGGTGGCTGACCTGCCTATACTGATAGATAGGCCTAGTGTACGGTTCTGACTGTCTGTCTGGTGGCTGACCTGCCTATACTGATAGATAGGCCTAGTGCACGGTTCTGACTGTCTGGTGGCTGATCTGCCTATACTGATAGATAGGCCTAGTGCACGGTTCTGTCTGTCTGTCTGGTGGCTGACCTGCCTATACTGATAGATAGGCCTAGTGTACGGTTCTGACTGTCTGTCTGGTGGCTGACCTGCCTATACTGATAGATAGGCCTAGTGCACGGTTCTGACTGTCTGGTGGCTGATCTGCCTATACTGATAGATAGGCCTAGTGCACGGTTCTGACCGTCTGTCTGGTGGCTGATCTGCCTATACTGATAGATAGGCCTAGTGCAGGGTTCTGACTGTCTGTCTGGTGGCTGACCTGCCTATACCGTGCCCCTCCCCTCTCTCTCCGTCCCTCGCTAGCTCCCTATGAAAGATGCAAGTGGTTGTGTTCTCGGAAGTACTGCAACTAATCAGTGTCCTCCATTCCAAAAAATACTGAATCTTAGGAGTCGATTACTGGCGGAATCGAATCTTGACACTCAATAATGGGAATCGATGAATCAATTATTTTGGAGTTGACTCTCCACCACTACGTCCTCGTCATTAACTTTGGAAAAATGGCAAAGAAAAGCAAGCGACAACAGCGATGTCCTGTATGGCAATACAGGACAATGTAGCTCAATTGGTATATTATTATTATTATTATTATTACTTTGACAAGTTAAATGAGAAGGAAATGCAAACTTTGCGATGTGTAATTGAAGTACAGTAATTGGTAGTACAGGTGCAATGCTTCACCATCTGAAAGGGGACGCACCGTGAGACCCAAACCATCTGAAAGGGGACACACCGTGAGACCCAAACCATCTGAAAGGGGACGCACCGTGAGACCCAAACCATCTGAAAGGGGACGCACCGTGAGACCCAAACCATCTGAAAGGGGACGCACCGTGAGACCCAAACCATCTGAAAGGGGACGCACCGTGAGACCCAAACCATCTGAAGGGGACGCACCGTGAGACCCAAACCATCTGAAAGGGGACGCACCGTGAGACCCTAACCATCTGAAAGTGGACGCACCGTGAGACCCAAACCATCTGAAAGGGGACGCACCGTGAGACCCAAACCATCTGAAAGGGGACGCACCGTGAGACCCAAACCATCTGAAAGGGGACGCACCGTGAGACCCAAACCATCTGAAAGGGGACGCACCGTGAGACCCAAACCATCTGAAAGGGGACGCACCGTGAGACCCAAACCATCTGAAAGGGGTCGCACCGTGAGACCCAAACCATCTGAAAGGGGACGCACCGTGAGACCCAAACCATCTGAAAGGGGACGCACCGTGAGACCCAAACCATCTGAAAGGGGACGCACCGTGAGACCCAAACCATCTGAAAGGGGACGCACCGTGAGACCCAAACCATCTGAAAGGGGACGCACCGTGAGACCCAAACCATCTGAAAGGGGACGCACCGTGAGACCCAAACCATCTGAAAGGGGACGCACCGTGAGACCCAAACCATCTGAAAGGGGACGCACCGTGAGACCCAAACCATCTGAAAGGGGATGGTTTGGGTCTCACGGTGAGACCCAAACCATCTGAAAGAGGACGCACCGTGAGACCCAAACCATCTGAAAGGGGACGCACCGTGAGACCCAAACCATCTGAAAGGGGACGCACCGTGAGACCCAAACCATCTGAAAGGGGATGGTTTGGGTCTCACGGTGAGACCCAAACCATCTGAAAGGGGACGCACCGTGAGACCCAAACCATCTGAAAGGGGACGCACCGTGAGACCCAAACCATCTGAAAGGGGACGCACCGTGAGACCCAAACCATCTGAAAGGGGACGCACCGTGAGACCCAAACTGTTGCTGGCAGCAGCGCAGGTGGAATTTTGTTACATTTTTCTTATCGTTTTAAAGGAAACCGATTTGATTATTATTTTTAAAAATTATGGCTGTTTAAACGTTATAAAATATTTGTCAGTTTGTCACATCCCTAATTGATATTGTTATCAATATCCCTCTCTCTGTCTCATCTAGTCTACATATCAATATCCTTCTCTCTGTCTCATCTAGTCTACATATCAATATCCCTCTCTGTCTCATCTAGTCTACATATCAATATCCCTCTCTGTCTCATCTAGTCTACATATCAATATCCTCCTCTCTGTCTCATCTAGTCTACATATCAATATCCTTCTCTCTGTCTCATCTAGTCTACATATCAATATCCCTCTCTGTCTCATCTAGTCTACATATCAATATCCCTCTCTGTCTCATCTAGTCTACATATCAATATCCTTATCCCTGTCTCATCTAGTCTACATATCAATATCCCTCTCTGTCTCATCTAGTCTACATATCAATATCCCTCTCTGTCTCATCTAGTCTACATATCAATATCCCTCTCTGTCTCATCTAGTCTACATATCAATATCCCTCTCTCTCTCATCTAGTCTACATATCAATATCCCTCTCTGTCTCATCTAGTCTACATATCAATATCCCTCTCTGTCTCATCTAGTCTACATATCAATATCCTTCTCTCTCTATCTGTCTCATCTAGTCTACATATCAATATCCCTCTCTCTCTCATCTAGTCTACATATCAATATCCCTCTCTCTGTCTATAAGTATAAACACCATGGGACCACGCAGCCGTCATACCGCTCAGGAAGGAGACGCGTTCTGTCTCCTAGAGATGAACGTACTTTGGTGCGAAAAGTGCAAATCAATCCCAGAACAACAGCAAAGGACCTTGTGAAGATGCTGGAGGAAACAGGTACAAAAGTATCTATATCCACAGTAAAACTAGTCCTATATCGACATAACCTGAAAGGTCGCTCAGCAAGGAAGAAGCCACTGCTCCAACACCGCCATAAAAAAGCCAGACTACGGTTTGCAACTGCACATGGGGACAAAGATCGTACTTTTTGGAGAAATGTCCTCTGGTCTGATTAAACAAAAATAGAACTGTTTGGCCATAATGACCATCGTTATGTTTGGAAGAAAAGGGGGATAGCTTGCAAGCCGAAGAACACCATCCCAACCGTGAAGCACGGGGGTGGCAGCATCATGCTGTGGGGGTGCTTTGCTGCAGGAGGGACTGGTGCACTTCACAAAATAGATGGCATCATGAGGAAGGAAAATTATGTGTATATATTGAATTAACATCTCAAGACATCAGTCAGGAAGTTAAAGCTTGGTCGCAAATTGGTCTTCCAAATGGACAATGACCCCAAGCATTCTTCCAAAGTTGTGTCAAAATGGCTTAAGGACAACAAAGTCAAGGTATTGGAGTGGCCATCACAAAGCCCTGACCTCAATCATATAGAACATTTGTGGGCAGAACTGAAAAAGCGTGTGCGAGCAAGGAGGCCTACAAACCTGACTCAGTTACACCAGCTCTGTCAGAAGGAATGGGCCAAAATTCACCCAACTTATTGTGGGAAGCTTGTGGAAGGCTACCCGAAACGTTTGACCCAAGTTAAACAATTTAAAGGCAATGCTTCCAAATACTAATTGAGTGTATGTAAACTTCTGACCCACTGGGAATGTGATGAAATAAATAAAAGCTGAAATATGTAGCTCAGTTTGTAGAGCATGGCGTTTGCAACGCCAGGGTTGTGGGTTCGTTTCCCACGGGGGGCCAGTATGAAAAAATTTTAATAATGAAAGAACTCACTAACTGTAAGTCGCTCTGGATAAGAGCGTCTGCTAAATGACTAAAATGTAGATGTAAATGTAAAACACCATCCCCACCGTCAAACATGGAGGTGGAAACATTATGCTTTGGGGGTGTTTTTCTGCTAAGGGGACAGGACAACTTCACTGCATCAAAGGGGCGATGGACGGGGCCATGTACCGTCAAATCTTGGGTGAGAACCTCCTTCCCTCAGCCAGGGCATTGAAAATGGGTCGTGGATGGTATTCCATCATGACGATGACCCAAAACACACGGCCAAGGCAACAAAGGAGTGGCTCAAGAAGAAGTACATTAAGTTCCTGGAGTGGCCTAGCCAGTCTCCAGACCTTAATCCCATAGAAAATCTGTGGAGCTGAAGGTTCGAGTTGCCAAATGTCAGCCTCGAAACCTTAATGACTTGGAGAAGATCTGCAAAGAGGAGTGGGACAAAATCCCTCCTGAGATGTGTGAAACCTGGTGGCCAACTACAAGAAACGTCTGACCTCTGTGATTGCCAACAAGGGTTTTGCCACCAAGTACTAAGTCATGTTTTGCAGAGGGGTCAAATACTTATTTCCCTCATTAAAATGCAAATCAATTTATAACATTTTTGACATGCGTTTTTCTGGATTTTTTTGTTGTTATTCTGTCTCTCACTATTCAAATAAACCTACCATTAAAATTATAGACTGATCATGTCAGCAGGGGATCAAATACTTTTTTCCCTCACTGTACCTTCACTTCCGAGCTTAGACTGCTAACAGGGCTGACATGGCTAACAGGTGTGTTTGGCTAACGGCTGACATGGCTAACAGGTGTGTATGAGAGAGAGTCTTACAGGGCTAACACACAGGGCTATTCTGGGCCTTAGAGTGTGAAGCACCTAGCTAGTGGAGTCATATGATCACGGTCACAGGCCTGGGAGGGTTTAGGTGGAAAGAGACTAAGATGCACGTTTTTTTTAAGGAGAGAGGGAGGGAAAGTTGATGCTATTTTTGCCTTGTAACTTTAGTGTGGACGGTGTTGTGTCCTAGCCCTGGTGCTCAGGTGTTGTGTCCTAGCCCTGGTACTCAGGTGTCGTGGCCTAGCCCTGGTACTCAGGTGTCGTGTCCTAGCCCTGGTACTCAGGTGTCGTGGCCTAGCCCTGGTACTCAGGTGTCGTGTCCTAGCCCTGGTACTCAGGTGTCGTGTCCTAGCCCTGGTACTCAGGTGTCGTGGCCTAGCCCTGGTACTCAGGTGTCGTGTCCTAGCCCTGGTACTCAGGTGTCGTGGCCTAGCCCTGGTACTCAGGTGTCGTGGCCTAGCCCTGGTACTCAGGTGTCGTGTCCTAGCCCTAGTACTCAGGTGTCGTGGCCTAGCCCTGGTACTCAGGTGTCGTGGCCTAGCCCTGGTACTCAGGTGTCGTGTCCTAGCCCTGGTACTCAGGTGTCGTGTCCTAGCCCTAGTACTCAGGTGTCGTGTCCTAGCCCTGGTACTCAGGTGTCGTGTCCTAGCCCTGGTACTCAGGTGTCGTGTCCTAGCCCTGGTACTCAGGTGTCGTGGCCTAGCCCTGGTACTCAGGTGTCGTGGCCTAGCCCTGGTACTCAGGTGTCGTGTCCTAGCCCTGGTACTCAGGTGTCGTGGCCTAGCCCTGGTACTCAGGTGTCGTGTCCTAGCCCTGGTACACAGGTGTCGTGTCCTAGCCCTGGTACTCAGGTGTCGTGGCCTAGCCCTGGTACTCAGGTGTCGTGTGTGTCATTCTGCATCCTGATGTGGTGTTTGGTGTTCTCAGGTAGGAAAGGAGTTGTATAGTGAGAGAGAATGGGATCACGGCTCTAGACAGACGGGGCACCATTCTGTTTACAATAAATGAGAAATTAGACAGATAGAACATTGGGTCTGACACACGTGTGCACACCCAACCCTCCATCTCTCTTCTCCTGGGCTGCCAGTGCCAGTGCAGATTGATGACATTTGTTGCGTACCACATACACCCCTCAGCTGGCAAGGAGGAAGTGGCTCTCCTGCTCTTGTAAATAAATCAGCAGCCTTTCACATTGATTATGCCCCAGCCAGAGAAGGGGAGGGAAGATGGAGGATGACGGGAGGAGGGAGGGGTACTTGGACAGGGCTAGGCTGTTCTTGGTGTAGGTGGGATGGATTGAGATATACAGTGAGGGGAAAAAAGTATTTGATCCCCTGCTGATTTTGTACGTTTGCCCACTGACAAAGACATGATCAGTCTATAATTTTAATGGTAGGTTTATTTGAACAGTGAGAGACAGAATAACAACAAGAAAATCCAGAAAAACGCATGTAAAAAATGTTATAAATTGATTTGCATTTTAATGAGGGAAATAAGTATTTGACCCCCTCTGCAAAACATGACATAGTACTTGGTGGCAAAACCCTTGTTGGCAATCACAGAGGTCAGACGTTTCTTGTAGTTGGCCACCAGGTTTGCACACATCTCAGGAGGGATTTTGTCCCACTCCTCTTTGCAGATCTTTTCCAAGTCATTAAGGTTTCGAGCCTGACGTTTGGCAACTCGAACCTTCAGCTCCCTCCACAGATTTTCTATGGGATTATGGTCTGGAGACTGGCTAGGCCACTCCAGGAACTTAATGTGCTTCTTCTTGAGCCACTCCTTTGTTGCCTTGGCCATGTGTTTTGGGTCATTGTCATGCTGGAATACCCATCCACGACCCATTTTCAATGCCCTGGCTGAGGGAAGGAGGTTCTCACCCAAGATTTGACGGTACATGGCCCCGTCCATCGTCCCTTTGATGCGGTGAAGTTGTCCTGTCCCCTTAGCAGAAAAACATCCCCAAAGCATAATGTTTCCACCTCCATGTTTCACAGTGGGGATGGTGTTCTTGGGGTCATAGGCAGCATTCCTCCTCCTCCAAACACGGCGAGTTGAGTTGATGCCAAAGAGCTCGATTTTGGTCTCATCTGACCACAACACTTTCACGCAGTTCTCCTCTTAATCATTCAGATGTTCATTGGCAAACTTCAGACGGGCCTGTATATGTGCTTTCTTGAGCAGGGGGACCTTGCGGGCGCTGCAGGATTTCAGTCCTTTACGGCGTAGTGTGTTACCAATTGTTTTCTTGGTGACTATGGTCCCAGCTGCCTTAAGATCATTGACAAGATCCTCCCGTGTAGTTCTGGGCTGATTCCTCACCGTTCATTGCAACTCCACGAGGTGAGACCTTGCATGGAGCCCCAGGCCGAGGGAGATTGACAGTTATTTTGTGTTTCTTCCATTTGCGAATAATCGCACCAACTGTTGTCACCTTCTCACCAAGCTGCTTGGTGATGATCTTGTAGTCCATTCCAGCCTTGTGTAGGTCAACAATCTTGTCCGTGACATCTTTGGAGAGCTCTTTGGTCTTGGCCATGGTGTAGAGTTTGGAATCTGATTGATTTATTGCTTCTGTGGACAGGTGTCTTTTATACAAGTAACAAGCTGAGATTAAGAGTGTGCTCCTAATCTCAGCTCGTTACCTGTATAAAAGACACCTGGGAGCCAGAAATCTTTCTGATTGAGAGGGGGTCAAATACTTATTTCCCTCATTAAAATGCAAATCAATTTATAACATTTTTGACATGCGTTTTTCTGGATTTTTGTTTTGTTATTCTGTCTCTCACTGTTCAAATAAACCTACCATTAAAATTATAGGCTGATCATGTCTTTGTCAGTGGGCAAACGTACAAAATCAGCAGGGGATCAAATACTTTTTTCCCCTCACTGTAGGAAGAAAGTTGAGGGAGGTTATGTTTGTGAGACTGGGGCTGGAGGTAGTCTAAGCTGAGATGTTGCTGTGGTATATTGTGTAAGCTTTGGCAGTGGTGTATGGGGTAGGATCTGGGCTGTGGTGTATGGGGTAGGCTCTGGGCTGTGGTGTATGGGGTAGGATCTGGGCTGTGGTGTATGGGGTAGGCTCTGGGCTGTGGTGTATGGGGTAGGATCTGGGCTGTGGTGTATGGGGTAGGCTCTGGGCTGTGGTGTATGGGGTAGGATCTGGGCTGTGGTGTATGGGGTAGGATCTGGGCTGTGGTGTATGGGGTAGGATCTGGGCTGTGGTGTATGGGGTAATCTCTGGGCTGTGGTGTGTTGGTAGGCTCTGGGCTGTGGTGTATGGGGTAGTCTCTGGGCTGTGGTGTGTTGGTAGGCTCTGGGCTGTGGTGTATGGGGTAGGATCTGGGCTGTGGTGTATGGGGTAGGCTCTGGGCTGTGGTGTGTTGGTAGGCTCTGGGCTGTGGTATATGGAGTAGTCTCTGGATTGTGGTGTGTTGGTAGTATCTGGGCTGTGGTGTATGGGGTAGTCTCTGGGCTGTGGTGTATGGGGTAGTCTCTGGGCTGTGGTGTATGGGGTAGGCTCTGGGCTGTGGTGTGTTGGTAATCTCTGGGCTGTGGTGTATGGGGTAGTCTCTGGGCTGTGGTGTATGGGGTAGTCTCTGGGCTGTGGTGTGTTGGAATTCTCTGGGCTGTGGTGTATGGGGTAGGCTCTGGGCTGTGGTGTGTTGGTAATCTCTGGGATGTGGTGTGTTGGTAGTCTCTGGGCTGTGGTGTATGGGGTAGTCTCTGGGCTGTGGTGTATGGGGTAGTCTCTGGGCTGTGGTGTATGGGGTAGGCTCTGGGCTGTGGTGTATGGGGTAGTCTCTGGGCTGTGGTGTATGGGGTAGGCTCTTGGCTGTGGTGTATGGGGTAGTCTCTGGGCTGTGGTGTATGGGGTAGGCTCTGGGCTGTGGTGTTTTGGTAATCTCTGGGCTGTGGTGTATGGGGTAGTCTCTGGGCTGTGGTGTATGAGGTAGTCTCTGGGCTGTGGTGTATGGGGTAGGCTCTGGGCTGTGGTGTTTGGGGTAGGCTCTGGGCTGTGGTGTGTTGGTAGGCTCTGGGCTGTGGTGTATGGGGTAGGCTCTGGGCTGTGGTGTGTGGGGTAGTCTCTGGGCTGTGGTGTATGGGGTAGGCTCTGGGCTGTGGTGTGTGGGGTAGTCTCTGGGCTGTGGTGTATGGGGTAGTCTCTGGGCTGTGGTGTGTTGGTAATCTCTGGGCTGTGGTGTATGGGGTAGTCTCTGGGCTGTGGTGTATGGGGTAGGCTCTGGGCTGTGGTGTATGGGGTAGGCTCTGGGCTGTGGTGTATGGGGTAGTCTCTGGGCTGTGGTGTGTTGGTAATCTCTGGGCTGTGGTGTATGGGGTAGTCTCTGGGCTGTGGTGTGTGGGGTAGGCTCTGGGCTGTGGTGTATGGGGTAGGCTCTGGGCTGTGGTGTTTGGGGTAGGCTCTGGGCTGTGGTGTGTTGGTAGGCTCTGGGCTGTGGTGTATGGGGTAGTCTCTGGGCTGTGGTGTATGGGGTAGGATCTGGGCTGTGGTGTATGGGGTAGGCTCTGGGCTGTGGTGTATGGGGTAGTCTCTGGGCTGTGGTGTATGGGGTAGTCTCTGGGCTGTGGTGTATGGGGTAGTCTCTGGGCTGTGGTGTATGGGGTACTCTCTGGGCTGTGGTGTGTTGGTAGTCTCTGGGCTGTGGTGTATGGGGTAGTCTCTGGGCTGTGGTGTATGGGGTAGTCTCTGGGCTGTGGTGTATGGGGTAGGCTCTGGGCTGTGGTGTATGGGGTAGGATCTGGGCTGTGGTGTGTTGGTAATCTCTGGGATGTGGTGTGTTGGTAGTCTCTGGGCTGTGGTGTATGGGGTAGTCTCTGGGCTGTGGTGAATGGGGTAGTCTCTGGGCTGTGGTGTATGGGGTAGTCTCTGGGCTGTGGTGTATGGGGTAGTCTCTGGGCTGTGGTGTATGGGGTAGTCTCTGGGCTGTGGTGTATGGGGTAGTCTCTGGGCTGTGGTGTATGGGGTAGTCTCTGGGCTGTGGTGTGTTGGTAGTCTCTGGGCTGTGGTGTATGGGGTAGGCTCTGGGCTGTGGTGTGTGGGGTAGTCTCTGGGATGTGGTGTATGGGGTAGTCTCTGGGCTGTGGTGTGTTGGTAGGCTCTGGGCTGTGGTGTATGGGGTAGGCTCTGGGCTGTGGTGTATGGGGTAGGCTCTGGGCTGTGGTGTATGGGGTAGGATCTGGCCTGTGGTGTGTTGGTAGTCTCTCGGATGTGGTGTGTTGGTAGGCTCTGGGCTGTGGTGTATGGGGTAGGCTCTGGGCTGTGGTGTATGGGGTAGTCTCTGGGCTGTGGTGTATGGGGTAGGCTCTGGGCTGTGGTGTATGGGGTAGTCTCTGGGCTGTGGTGTGTTGGTAGGCTCTGGGCTGTGGTGTATGACTTGTTCTCTTTCTCCCTGTCATTAACCATGATGACATGTTCTCTTTCTCCCTGTCATTAACCATGATGACATGTTCTCTTTCTCCCTGTCGTTAGCCATGATGACTTGTTCCCCTGCTCTCTCTGTATGTCATGTTTTATTGATTTGGGGGTTTATACCTGCGTGTGGGTTTGTTTACCTGCCAGTGCGTGTAGGCAGGAAGCCTCTGCCTTTGCTGGTAAAGTCCTCTTTCTATGCGTGGTGTAAACACCAGTCCCCTGTCCCTCCTCTATTCAGCGGCCCCCACCCCTCACATTGAGGCTGGAGGCCCCTAGAAAACACACACACACACACACACACACACACACACACACACACACACACACACACACACACACACACACACACACACACACTGCAGCTGGCCTAGAGGCCCCTAGAACAGGAGTGTTGTAGTATTAACTCTAACTGCAGAGTCAGTTGTCTGGTCAATAGGCAGGGTGATGTCTGTATATAACGGAGCCACTCACATAGACAGCTGACTGGATTTGGAGAAGTGCCAGTGGAATGGACCCCGGACCACTCTGACACACACACCGACCCACTGCATCAACATGCTGGGCTCCTTGGACGTTCTCTATAGTGTCCTGATCCACAAGGTAAACACAGTTTGATACTTTACTGGCATAGCAATCCAAGTTGATTTATTGTGAACACTATCACTCCTTTAGCTTCTGTCCTGTAGCTGGGGGAGCTGTTCAGATTACACTGTAACTACTGGGGGAGCTGTTCAGATTACACTGTCACTACTGGGGGAGCTGTTCAGATTACACTGTCACTACTGGGGGAGCTGTTCAGATTACACTGTCACTACTGGGGGAGCTGTTCAGATTACACTGTCACTACTGTAGATGGGGGAGCTGTTCAGATTACACTGTCACTACTGGGGGAGCTGTTCAGATTACACTGTCACTACTGGGGGAGCTGTTCAGATTACACTGTCACTACTGGGGGAGCTGTTCAGATTACACTGTCACTACTGGGGGAGCTGTTCAGATTACACTGTCACTACTGTAGATGGGGGAGCTGTTCAGATTACACTGTAACTACTGGGGGAGCTGTTCAGATTACACTGTCACTACTGTAGATGGGGGAGCTGTTCAGATTACACTGTCACTACTGGGGGAGCTGTTCAGATTACACTGTCACTACTGGGGGAGCTGTTCAGATTACACTCACTACTGTAGATGGGGGAGCTGTTCAGATTACACTGTAACTACTGGGGGAGCTGTTCAGATTACGCTGTCACTACTGGGGGAGCTGTTCAGATTACACTGTAACTACTGGGGGAGCTGTTCAGATTACACTGTAACTACTGGGGGAGCTGTTCAGATTACACTGTCACTACTGGGGGACCTGTTCAGATTACACTGTCACTACTGGGGGAGCTGTTCAGATGACACTGTAACTACTGGGGGAGCTGTTCAGATGACACTGTAACTACTGGGGGAGCTGTTCAGATTACACTGTAACTACTGGGGGAGCTGTTCAGATTACACTGTCACTACTGGGGGAGCTGTTCAGATTACACTGTCACTACTGGGGGAGCTGTTCAGATGACACTGTCACTACTGTAGATGGGGGAGCTGTTCAGATTACACTGTCACTACTGTAGATGGGGGAGCTGGTCAGATTACACTGTCACTACTGTAGATGGGGGAGCTGTT
>NW_028162497.1:162500-170000 GCF_964263955.1 Coregonus lavaretus
TAGGAAGGACGCCTGTATCTTTGTAGTGACTGAGTGTATTGATACACCATCCAAAGTGTAATTAACCTCTACGGGATCGGTGTCCCGTATACGGGACGGTTGAGCTAGCGTGCGCTAATGTGATTAGCATGACTGTTGTAAGTAACAGCAAACTGTCCAGGACATAGACATGTCTTATATGGGCAGAAAGCTTAACTTCTTGTTAATCTAACTGCACTGTCCAATTTACAGTATCTATTACAGTGAAAAAATACCATGCTATTGTTTGAGGAGAGTGCACAACAACAAAAAACTTATCATGGCAACTGGTTTGATACTTTCACCTCTGAAGGTAAATAATGTACTTACATTCAGTAATCTTGCTCTGATTTGTCATCCTAAGGGTCCCAGAGATAACATGTAGCATCATTTTGTTTGATAAAATCAATTTGTATATTCTAATAAATGAACTGGGTTCTACAGTTTGAACCCCTGCTGTCTCTGTCTGTCTCCCCATCCTTCTGTCTGTCTCCCCATCCTTCTGTCTGTCTCCCCATCCTTCTGTCTGTCTCCCCATCCTTCTGTCTGTCTCCCAATCCTTCTGTCTGTCTCCCAATCCTTCTGTCTGTCACCCAATCCTTCTGTCTGTCTCCCAATCCTTTTGTCTGTCTCCCAATCCTTTTGTCTGTCTCCCAATCCTTTTGTCTGTCTCCCAATCCTTTTGTCTGTCTCCCAATCCTTTTTTCTGTCTCCCAATCCTTCTGTCTGTCTCCCAATCCTTCTGTCTGTCTCCCAATCCTTCTGTCTGTCTCCCCATCTTTCTGTCTGTCTCCCCATCTTTCTGTCTGTCTCCCATCTTTCTGTCTGTCTCCTCATCCTTCTGTCTGTCTACCAATCCTTCTGTCTGTCTCCCCATCTTTCTGTCTGTCTCCCCGTCCTTCTGTCTGTCTCCCCATCCTTCTGTCTGTCTCCCCATCCTTCTGTCTGTCTCCCCATCCTTCTGTCTGTCTCCCAATCCTTCTGTCTGTTTCTCTCTTTCTTTCTCTCTTCACAATGTCTCTCCCTTTCTCTCCCTCTTTCATTATGTCATTCTCCCTTTCTCTCCCTCTTTCATTATGTCATTCTGAAAGTAGGATTGATTTTAAGTCAATTCAAGCCATTCCCCACCCAGTCTTAAGTGACCAAGGGTGCTTTCTGGGACTGAAAGGAAATCAATATTTGACCCCACAATATCATTTGACATCTATATTTGCAGAAGGCATGGTAACACATAGTTGCTGTCTACCAGCTGTCTAAACATAAGGAATCATAATTAATTAATACTTTTCTACTCCCTCTACATGCTTTTTTCTCCACAGTAACGTCATCACACTATTATATGGAAAACTATACATACATTTGAAAATAGGCCTACATATCTGTTTGCAGTTGGAATTTGAAACATTTTAGATTTGATCCCAATATTTTACGAAGTCTTAAGTTGAATGATGGAGAGGGAAAGAGAGCTGTGCTGCCATTACTGTATTTATCACTGGTTGACACCGACATGGACTCACATAGCTAGAGAGAGACCTTTCTATATGGTGGATGTTGTTACTGCCTGCATCATGGGTTTGTTAGCCAGTCTCCTTTTAGCTTCTATACGCCAACGACCAGTCTCCTTTTAGCTTCTATACGCCAACGACCAGTCTCCTTTTAGCTTCTATACGCCAACGACCAGTCTCCTTTTAGCTTCTATACGCCAACGACCAGTCTCCTTTTAGCTTCTATAGGCCAACGACCAGTCCCCTTTTAGCTTCTATACGCCAACGACCAGTCTCCTTTTAGCTTCTATACGCCAACGACCAGTCTCCTTTTAGCTTCTATACGCCAACGACCAGACTCCTTTTAGCTTCTATACGCCAACGACCAGTCTCCTTTTAGCTTCTATACGCCAACGACCAGTCTCCTTTTAGCTTCTATACGCCAACGACCAGTCTCCTTTTAGCTTCTATACGCCAACGACCAGTCTCCTTTTAGCTTCTATACGCCAACGACCAGTCTCCTTTTAGCTTCTATACGCCAACGACCAGTCTCCTTTTAGCTTCTATACGCCAACGACCAGTCTCCTTTTAGCTTCTATACGCCAACGACCAGTCTCCTTTTAGCTTCTATACGCCAACGACCAGTCTCCTTTTAGCTTCTATACGCCAACGACCAGTCTCCTTTTAGCTTCTATACGCCAACGACCAGTCTCCTTTTAGCTTCTATACGCCAACGACCAGTCTCCTTTTAGCTTCTATACGCCAACGACCAGTCTCCTTTTAGCTTCTATACGCCAACGACCAGTCTCCTTTTAGCTTCTATAGGCCAACGACCAGTCTCCTTTTAGCTTCTATACGCCAACGACCAGTCTCCTTTTAGCTTCTATACGCCAACGACCAGTCTCCTTTTAGCTTCTATAGGCCAACGACCAGTCTCCTTTTAGCTTCTATAAGCCAACGACCAGTCTCCTTTTAGCTTCTATAGGCCAACGACCAGTCTCCTTTTAGCTTCTATAGGCCAACAACCAGTCTCCTTTTAGCTTCTATACGCCAACGACCAGTCTCCTTTTAGCTTCTATAGGCCAACGACCAGTCTCCTTTTAGCTTCTATACGCCAACGACCAGTCTCCTTTTAGCTTCTATAGGCCAACGACCAGTCTCCTTTTAGCTTCTATACGCCAACGACCAGTCTCCTTTTAGCTTCTATACGCCAACGACCAGTCTCCTTTTAGCTTCTATAGGCCAACGACCAGTCTCCTTTTAGCTTCTATAGGCCAACGACCAGTCTCCTTTTAGCTTCTATAGGCCAACGACCAGTCTCCTTTTAGCTTCTATACGCCAACGACCAGTCTCCTTTTAGCTTCTATACGCCAACGACCAGTCTCCTTTTAGCTTCTATACGCCAACGACCAGTCTCCTTTTAGCTTCTATACGCCAACGACCAGTCTCCTTTTAGCTTCTATACACCAATGACCAGTCTCCTTTTAGCTTCTATAGGCCAACGACCAGTCTCCTTTTAGCTTCTATACGCCAACGACCAGTCTCCTTTTAGCTTCTATACGCCAACGACCAGTCTCCTTTTAGCTTCTATACGCCAACGACCAGTCCCCTTTTAGCTCCTTTTAGCTTCTATACGCCAACGACCAGTCTCCTTTTAGCTTCTATACGCCAACGACCAGTCTCCTTTTAGCTTCTATAGGCCAACGACCAGTCTCCTTTTAGCTTCTATAGGCCAACGACCAGTCTCCTTTTAGCTTCTATAGGCCAACGACCAGTCTCCTTTTAGCTTCTATACGCCAACGACCAGTCTCCTTTTAGCTTCTATACGCCAACGACCAGTCTCCTTTTAGCTTCTATACGCCAATGACCAGTCTCCTTTTAGCTTCTATACGCCAACGACCAGTCTCCTTTTAGCTTCTATACGCCAACGACCAGTCTCCTTTTAGCTTTTATACGCCAACGACCAGACTCCTTTTAGCTTCTATACGCCAACGACCAGTCTCCTTTTAGCTTCTATACGCCAACGACCAGTCTCCTTTTAGCTTCTATAGGCCAACGACCAGTCTCCTTTTAGCTTCTATACGCCAACGACCAGTCTCCTTTTAGCTTCTATACGCCAACGACCAGTCTCCTTTTAGCTTCTATACGCCAACGACCAGTCTCCTTTTAGCTTCTATAGGCCAATGACCAGTCTCCTTTTAGCTTCTATAGGCCAACGACCAGTCTCCTTTTAGCTTCTATACGCCAACGACCAGTCTCCTTTTAGCTTCTATACGCCAACGACCAGTCTCCTTTTAGCTTCTATACGCCAACGACCAGTCCCCTTTTAGCTCCTTTTAGCTTCTATACGCCAACGACCAGTCTCCTTTTAGCTTCTATACGCCAACGACCAGTCTCCTTTTAGCTTCTATAGGCCAACGACCAGTCTCCTTTTAGCTTCTATAGGCCAACGACCAGTCTCCTTTTAGCTTCTATAGGCCAACGACCAGTCTCCTTTTAGCTTCTATACGCCAACGACCAGTCTCCTTTTAGCTTCTATACGCCAACGACCAGTCTCCTTTTAGCTTCTATACGCCAATGACCAGTCTCCTTTTAGCTTCTATACGCCAACGACCAGTCTCCTTTTAGCTTCTATACGCCAACGACCAGTCTCCTTTTAGCTTTTATACGCCAACGACCAGACTCCTTTTAGCTTCTATACGCCAACGACCAGTCTCCTTTTAGCTTCTATACGCCAACGACCAGTCTCCTTTTAGCTTCTATAGGCCAACGACCAGTCTCCTTTTAGCTTCTATACGCCAACGACCAGTCTCCTTTTAGCTTCTATACGCCAACGTCCAGTCTCCTTTTAGCTTCTATAGGCCAACGACCAGTCTCCTTTTAGCTTCTATAAGCCAACGACCAGTCTCCTTTTAGCTTCTATAGGCCAATGACCAGTCTCCTTTTAGCTTCTATAGGCCAACGACCAGTCTCCTTTTAGCTTCTATACGCCAACGACCAGTCTCCTTTTAGCTTCTATAGGCCAACGACCAGTCTCCTTTTAGCTTCTATACGCCAACGACCAGTCTCCTTTTAGCTTCTATAGGCCAACGACCAGTCTCCTTTTAGCTTCTATACGCCAACGACCAGTCTCCTTTTAGCTTCTATACGCCAACGACCAGTCTCATTTTAGCTTCTATAGGCCAACGACCAGTCTCCTTTTAGCTTCTATAGGCCAACGACCAGTCTCCTTTTAGCTCCTATACGCCAACGACCAGTCTCCTTTTAGCTTCTAGACGCCAACGACCAGTCTCCTTTTAGTTTCTATACGCCAACGACCAGTCTCCTTTTAGCTTCTATAGGCCAACGACCAGTCTCCTTTTAGCTTCTATACGCCAACGACCAGTCACCTTTTAGCTTCTATACGCCAACGACCAGTCTCCTTTTAGCTTCTATAGGCCAACGACCAGTCTCCTTTTAGCTTCTATACGCCAACGACCAGTCTCCTTTTAGCATATATACGCCAACGACCAGTCTCCTTTTAGCTTCTATACGCCAACGACCAGTCTACTTTTAGCTTCTATAGGCCAACGACCAGTCTCCTTTTAGCATATATACGCCAACGACCAGTCTCCTTTTAGCTTCTATACGCCAACGACCAGTCTCCTTTTAGCTTCTATACGCCAACGACCAGTCTCCTTTTAGCTTCTATACGCCAACGACCAGTCTCCTTTTAGCTTCTATACGCCAACGACCAGTCTCCTTTTAGCTTCTATACGCCAACGACCAGTCCCCTTTTAGCTTCTATAGGCCAACGACCAGTCTCCTTTTAGCTTCTATACGCCAACGACCAGTCTCCTTTTAGCTTCTATACGCCAACGACCAGTCTCCTTTTAGCTTCTATATGCCAACGACCAGTCTCCTTTTAGCTTCTATACGCCAACGACCAGTCTCCTTTTAGCTTCTATACGCCAACGACCAGTCTCCTTTTAGCTTCTATAGGCCAACGACCAGTCTCCTTTTAGCTTCTATAGGCCAACGACCAGTCCCCTTTTAGCTTCTATAGGACAACGACCAGTCTCCTTTTAGCTTCTATAGGCCAACGACCAGTCTCCTTTTAGCTTCTATAGGCCAACGACCAGTCTCCTTTTAGCTTCTATACGCCAACGACCAGTCTCCTTTTAGCTTCTATAGGCCAACGACCAGTCTCCTTTTAGCTTCTATAGGCCAACGACCAGTCTCCTTTTAGCTTCTATAGGCCAACGACCAGTCTCCTTTTAGCTTCTATACGCCAACGACCAGTCTCCTTTTAGCTTCTATATGCCAACGACCAGTCTCCTTTTAGCTTCTATACGCCAACGACCAGTCTCCTTTTAGCTTCTATACGCCAACGACCAGTCTCCTTTTAGCTTCTATAGGCCAACGATCAGTCTCCTTTTAGCTTCTATACGCCAACGACCAGTCTCCTTTTAGCTTCTATACGCCAACGACCAGTCTCCTTTTAGCTTCTATACGCCAACGACCAGTCCCCTTTTAGCTCCTTTTAGCTTCTATACGCCAACGACCAGTCTCCTTTTAGCTTCTATACGCCAACGACCAGTCTCCTTTTAGCTTCTATACGCCAACGACCAGACTCCTTTTAGCTTCTATACGCCAACGACCAGTCTCCTTTTAGCTTCTATACGCCAACGACCAGTCCCCTTTTAGCTCCTTTTAGCTTCTATACGCCAACGACCAGTCTCCTTTTAGCTTCTATACGCCAACGACCAGTCTCCTTTTAGCTTCTATACGCCAACGACCAGTCTCCTTTTAGCTTCTATACGCCAACGACCAGTCTCCTTTTAGCTTCTATACGCCAACGACCAGTCTCCTTTTAGCTTCTATACGCCAACGACCAGTCTCCTTTTAGCTTCTATACGCCAACGACCAGTCTCCTTTTAGCTTCTATAGGCCAACGACCAGTCTCCTTTTAGCTTCTATAGGCCAACGACCAGTCCCCTTTTAGCTTCTATATGCCAACGACCAGTCTCCTTTTAGCTTCTATACGCCAACGACCAGTCCCCTTTTAGCTTCTATAGGCCAACGACCAGTCTCCTTTTAGCTTCTATACGCCAACGACCAGTCTCCTTTTAGCTTCTATACGCCAATGACCAGTCTCCTTTTAGCTTCTATAGGCCAACGACCAGTCCCCTTTTAGCTTCTATAGGCCAACGACCAGTCTCCTTTTAGCTTCTATAGGCCAACGACCAGTCTCCTTTTAGCTTCTATAGGCCAACGACCAGTCTCCTTTTAGCTTCTATAGGCCAACGACCAGTCTCCTTTTAGCTTCTATACGCCAACGACCAGTCCCCTTTTAGCTTCTATAGGCCAACGACCAGTCTCCTTTTAGCTTCTATAGGCCAACGACCAGTCTCCTTTTAGCTTCTATATGCCAACGACCAGTCTCCTTTTAGCTTCTATAGGCCAACGACCAGTCTCCTTTTAGCTTCTATACGCCAACGACCAGTCTCCTTTTAGCTTCTATACGCCAACGACCAGTCTCCTTTTAGCTTCTATACGCCAACGACCAGTCTCCTTTTAGCTTCTATACGCCAACGACCAGTCTCCTTTTAGCTTCTATACGCCAACGACCAGTCTCCTTTTAGCTTCTATACGCCAACGACCAGTCTCCTTTTAGCTTCTATACGCCAACGACCAGTCTCCTTTTAGCTTCTATACGCCAACGACCAGTCTCCTTTTAGCTTCTATACGCCAACGACCAGTCTCCTTTTAGCTTCTATACGCCAACGACCAGTCTCCTTTTAGCTTCTATACGCCAACGACCAGTCCCCTTTTAGCTTCTATACGCCAACGACCAGTCTCCTTTTAGCTTCTATACGCCAACGACCAGTCTCCTTTTAGCTTCTATACGCCAACGACCAGTCTCCTTTTAGCTTCTATACGCCAACGACCAGTCTCCTTTTAGCTTCTATACGCCAACGACCAGTCTCCTTTTAGCTTCTATACGCCAACGACCAGT